>NW_022995372.1:26548797-26848797 GCF_004354385.1 Drosophila innubila
TTTCACTTGCTTAATGCGACACACACACACACTCATAGCCAGTTTGTATGTGTGTGCATGAAACTCAATTCAAAAATACTTAACAAACATTTATTTGAATTCTCTTATTTTTTTGTGTTTTCTGCATGTGGCAAAGCTGCTTCAACTGCTACTTTGTTGTTGTAATAAAAATGCAAATAAGTTGGATGGGTTGCGTTGTCGAGAGGCGTATGCAAAGTGCCAAAAGCGAGAGAAACCAGCTTCCCTCAACTCGCATGCAGCATCTACACACCCTCACACACACATAATTTTAATGCCAATTCAATTTAATGGTTCATTTCATATGAAAATTGTAAAAAGTCATTGCTGGCCGAAAGAGTAAAATACCAGAAAAAACAGAAAAAATAAAAATAAACCTAGAAATGAAAAAATGTAACTTAAGCATATTATATTTCATGATACCCTCTAAGTTTCAACATTACTGAAATAAATATAAAATTTAAACAATATGTAACATGTTATATGTTTCATGCTCTTGAAAAGAATTTAAATATATTTATTCTTAAACGATTAGTTTCATATACTAAATTAACTTAAGCAATTTTATTTTATCCTGTTTATTCTTTTACAAGAGTATAGGGTGCAAATAGTGAAGAAAACTCAATCCGAAATATTTTCCCTTTTTCCACTTGGTATTTTGTCATGCGTGGTTTTTCTTAGAGCATTTCCAAACGTCGGGGTATCGGGGTGGTATCGTGTCCATTGTGTTGATGCAGCTGCGGGTAACAAAAAGAATTTTTCATATACTCCCTCTATAGATACATATATTTATATATATATCGTATCGTAATATATTTGCGTGTACACACGAGGCATTAAATATGCGGAACATGCATTTGCATTTTTATATCACAGAATGCTCCCCTCACTTACTTGGTTTTTTCTTATTGTATTAGAAAAATCATAAAAATTGCGAGTATTTTTATAGTATAAGCTCCCTAGGACTCTCGTCTATTCCGTTTCAACAATTTCTTTTGTGTAGTTATTTGATTTCTATGTCGTTCTGAATTACTATAGTCATGGAAAATAGAAATGTAACGGAAAATTTATAAAATTTATTAAACAGTTGGCAACATTCTATATATATAAAAGTTATGCTATATGTGAAAATGATATGTACATTTTTGAAAATATAAAAAGAAATTGCTTCAAATAACCTTTAGAAATGGACTTACAATTATAAGTTTTAGAAGGAAATGCACACAAATCGATGTATGCATTTTATATTACTTCCAACAAAAAACTATTCCCGAAGTAATCGGCACTGCGCGAAAAAGCTATTTTCAGGTAAAAAGAATGTAGATTTTTTTACGCAATGTGCCGAATGCCGAACTCTTTTTGGACCCCGTACTTAAAAACTACAGGGGTCTATTAAGTTTGCTTAAAAAAAATGTGCGTAATAGGCAAAAGGAGGCGTGGCAGTTAATATAAAGTATATAATATCTTGATCAGCATCAATAGCCGAGTCGTTATAGCCATGTCCGTCTGTCTGTCTGTCCGTCCGTCTGTATGAACACCGAGATCTCAGAGACTATAAGATCTAGAAACACCAAATTTGGTATGTAGGCTCCCCTATATTGCAAGCAGATCAAGTTTATTTCGTTTTTCGGATCGGATCAACGACAAAACTTTTTGTTTTATGGCTTATAGAATATGCATTTAAGTTAGTCTTATACATCCTTATTGAAGTTGGTTCAAACCGGATAACTATATCATATAGTTGTCATAGGACCTATCCGGCAAAAATCAAGTATGAAAAAGTATGAACAACTTTTTTGTTTTTTGAGATATCATATCCAAACTGATAGAGTGTGTATCTAACTTGGTTTTGTAAATCAAGTCCAAATCGGACCCCTATATAATATAGCTGTCATAGGACCGATCTGGCAAAAATCAAGTCTTAGCATGAAAAACTTTTTGTTTTATGAGATATCGTAAACAAACTGGCTAGCTCCTGGCTACTTAAAAAATAAGTAAAAGAGTATATTTTGTTCGTTGGAATGTATGTAACAGGGAGATGGAGGCATCTCCGACCCTATAAAGTATATATATTCTTGATGAGCATCAATAGCCGAGTCGATATAGCCATGTGTGTCTGTCCGTCCCCATGAACCAAAGGATCTCTTAGACTATAAGAGATAGAGATACCAAACTTTCACTCACAGACCCCTATATACCCCACCCAGATCAAGTTTGTTTCAAATTGAAGCCACGCCCCCTCCGCCCCCGCAAATAGCGAAAAACCGTTCCAAATTTATATAGTTTTTGTGGGTATTAGAGTTGCAAGCTGCTATTATCTATTATCTTATAAAATCACAGCAAGATCGGACAAGTAGAACAGCAGTATTAACGTGCCAAAGTTTTTGAGTCAAAATAAGCTCCTTAGAGTATGCCATAGTTTTAATATTATTAGACTCAACAAAAATTCATCAAATAATTCCCAACTGGTTCTGACGACGCAAATATGACATTCGGCTTGAATCGCCAATCGAAGCAACCCAAATGGTACTGATGATAGGGACTGGCATCTCTTGAATCAGATGCACCATGCCGTGCTCAACGCTTTTATGCAAGTGTTGTTGGGTGTATCATTTGGCCTGTTACTCAGTAAAGGGGTCGGTAACCAAAGAGATTTAAAAGTTCGCCTAAAATCTTACGTATTAGGTTTCAGGTAAGTCACAACACCAACACAATATGGCACTCAAACCTTTTTATCATTCTTGCGCCTTAGAATTCTCAACTGGTTCTAGCGACGCAAAGATGGCATTAAGTTTGAATTGCTGGTCAACTAGCAGAAACGGTACTGAGTATGGAATATTAACATCTCTTGAAATCATGCTCCTTGCATTTATGCAAGTGTTGTGTTGCTTGCTGAAGATGTCATATCGACAGTAAACCAACAAAAGACATAATTTTTGTTTTTGCCGAATTTATCTCATACAATATTTTGTAAGCCATAAAAGTTTGAATTGATTTCAAACTATGCAGGATTTTTTTTAGACCTAATGCAGTTGCTACTTGAATTAAAGCTGAAGCAGTTGATAACCTGAGAATGTTGAAACAACTGTGAACATAAAGCAGTTGATAACCAAAATCAGTTTTTAGCCTGAAGAAGCTGCTAATTTTCAAATTGGGACAAAAGCCTTCCTTTTCGATTCTCATAACTAGGAGGAGAAGGAAATTAAGCAACAAGCCATGCCCCAATAGGGGATTCAGGCCATATAATAATAAATTTTTATAATAATAGTCAATTCTCAAAGACAATTTTTCTTAAAAAAAAATTTGCTGACAATTCTTTTATATATATTTAAATTAAGAAACGGGTATCCTATTTTCGGGATCTCGGCTATAGCCTTTCGCACTTGTTTTTTAACTATTATAAAACTTTAAATAAAAATACTTGTATATTATGAAAGAATCTCGACCTTAATGTTTGATGAAATTTTAACAAAAGCTTAATAAGAAGACTTTTGAATCATTCATTTGTGGAAACTCTCTAACAAAATTTTTAGATTCCATAGAGATTATCGTATTTTTTGTGGTATATATTATATTTTTTTCTTGCCGTTAAGTAATTGAATTCACGTTTTTTTTTATGTTTTATCCCTTCTTGTTTTCCTTTATATTTGGTAGCCTGGACAGATTTTGCAGCTCTCTTGCATTGGGGCGTTTCGTCGGTCGGGGGATTAAACTTTAAATGTCCTGTAAGACCTACAGTGTAAGTAGGCAATGCGCCGAAAATATGCGGCACGCTAATGGATTTTGGGCTAATGGAAGCGTCGACCTTTAAAATGTAAATAAATGTATTTTGTTTTTTTTTTTTTTGGTTTTGTCAGGCTCTGGCCGTGGAGCACCTTGTGCTTAACCCCTTGGCGGCCACGGTGAATGGCGTTGGCATTACCGTTGCCGCTTTTAATGCCGCGTAAATTTTGCAGGATAATCCAATAAAGAGATTTTCGCTGTGGCTGCTGTAGTTGACGATGCCGTTGGCAAGGCATCGCTAAAAATTTCACTGGGACAACGAAACAGCAACTCCAGCAACAACAACGAACAAAACGGTTTTGTAAAAGTTGGCAGCAAAAAAAAATCTGTAAACAATTGTTGCGACTCTCCTCGTCGGTGTGCCAGTATTCACGTACTCGTACTCTTATATATAAAAGGTTACTCCATAAAATGCTTTCCCCACATTTGGTTAGTTAGGTTACGTTAAATTAGTTAGGTTCTTTAAATTGAGCTATAATAGTATGTGGCAAAATGTGATTCGAACGGCTTGATTTGTTATTTATTCACGTTATAAATTCATTTCTTTTTTCTAACTAGCACATCAAGGATTTTGCTTTTTTGTACATCTATTTATTTTCTTTAATTTATCAAATATTTATATAGTCTACATTTAAAGTACAAATTTTTCTACTGCGAGTAATTTGGTGAACAGTACCTCGATATTTATGTATCAATATGTTAATAAAATATATGTTTGAAATGTATTTTGGTACGTGTGGTACATTGCCCAGTGCCCAATAAATTAATTTCTGATAAAGATGTTTGCAAATTTTTTTTTATGTTAATTAGATTAATATCTCTATTTATATATACACCTTGAGAGGCAGGCTTTCATTTTGCTAGCTCTGTCAACTATCAATGCCTGTCTTGATAATTATTTTAATATCGAAATCGTTTTTGGGAACACATTGAGAACTATTTGCAATCATAAGATTGTGCTAAATCAGTTTAACTACTCGGGAGACAGTTTTGCAATCACAAAAAGTACAAAAATGCTCCTTGGGAATGTCATCAGCAGCGTATTCAAATAATTGTCAAAGCCCGTCAGAGGCTTAAAGATAAGGAGAAAGAGTAAAAAGTAGAGTGGAAGGGAATGAACGTAAAGTGATAGATAGAACTATGCTTAAATTTGTTGTGCGTCAGATTGAACTTTATTGTATTCTTGTTTTGTTGCAACACAAGTGGATATTGCCACAATAAGACCTCTCAAGTGTATGTAAAGGCCACTCGACGTCAAGTTAACTACTTAAACAAGTCGTGAGTGTAATTTCCGAATAATAATTCATAACAACAAGAACAACAACTATCGACACAAAAATTGTTTTTCAACAACTATAAAGTCAATGAAACGTTATGGCGAATGCATATTACGTATACGCACGGTTAAACAAACATTAAACAAGAGTCAAATGTAATTTTAAATAAAGTACAATGGTTTTGAATCAAATTTTCCTATTCAATTTGGTAAATTCTATTACATATTTATAATCTGCCTTAATAAGTATAATATTGTATAGGCAAAAGGAGTTTATAGATCAACTTTAAGTTTAGCTGTCTACGGTAAAATAGAAAACATAAAGGAAAACTCAAACATCAAATGCCATCCATTTGCTATTGTATCTTTTAATAGTAGTTGTTAATGTTGTTGCCAACTCATTTCATTTGATTTCATTTCACATTGCAGTCAAGGGAAACGGAGAAAATGCGAGCTGAGCTTAAGACAAAGCAACAAAACAAATAGCAAGCGAAATGTTGAGCAAATTCCATGAACAAAAATCAATAAATTTCAAAGGAAATAATTAAGCAAGTAATTGACTTGGATTTCTTTAAGGAATTTTCACATAAATCTCGCTGCTAAGCTAGCCAAAAACTGAGTGTGTCTACGTGTGCATCTGCTAGTGTGTGTGTGTGTGTGTGTGTGTGTGTATATCTGTGTGTGTTTCAGCTAAATTACGATCTGTTAGCAAAGGCAGCAGTCGTCTTGTTAGTTATGTCCCGGCATGTGAACTCAGCCAAACAGCCAAGAGGTTGTGCGAAAGCATGCAATTGCAGTAAAATAGATAGAGAGAGAGAGAAAGAGAGAGAGAGAGAGAACAGTCGTCCAGTTGTACTGCAGCAGATGAGCATTTTGTATTTTGCAGTTTCCACATACTTGGAATGCGAACACTTACACTTGAAGTCGTTTACGTTGCGGACTGCTCTTATAAATAGACAAAATAAAAGCTAACGCCTCGAATATTTCGAAATTAAAGCCAAAGGCAGTTGGCCAAATATGTTGCCTCACACTTCAATGTGTATATGTATGCGCTACTTACCACTGCTGCTGATATTGGACCTGACAAAGTGTTGATTGTTTGGTCAGACCGACAAAAATGACGTTGCTAACTAAAAGGTTTTATCTCAGCTCAAGCCAAAAAACCTTTAGAGTGAGGCAGAGAAAGTGTGAGATAGTAAGGGAGACTTTTTGACCACAACTTAAATATTCCTCGCAAGTTGAGCTGCCCAAATTTTTGTTTTGTTATAACTAACAGATATTTAACTTTCTGCCAAGAAGAATAATAACAAATAAATATTCAACAACTAAAAGAAAACAATTCGGAAAGGCTATGGTCAAGATCCCGACCATAGGATACCCGTTACTTTTTAGACCCCGTACTTAAAAAAAGTACAGGGGTCTATTGGGTTTGTTTTACCGAATATGTGCGTAACAGGTAGAAGGAGGCGTGGCAGACCCTATAAAGTATATATATTCTTGATCAGCATCAATAGTCGAGTCGATATAGCAATGTCCGTCTGTCTGTCTGTCCGTCTGTCTGTCTGTCTGTCTGTCTGTATGAACACCTAGATCTCGGAGACTATAAGAGCTAGAGACACCAAACTTGGTATGTAGGTTCCTCTATACTGCAGGCAGATCAAGTTTGTTTCAAAAATCAGCCACGCCCTCTTAACCGCCTGCAAATCGACATTGAAAATTTCATATCCAAATTATAAGAGCATTTTGAAAGCCAGAAATTCCAGATTTTGCACAGATGAAGATATAATTGTCCTAAATTTTTGCTGAAAATTTCATTCTGATCGCACAGTAAAAAGCGAAGATATTCAAATAATAAATTTTGCTGTTAAATTCGTTGATGGCGCGTTGGCAGTAATTAAAACTTGAATATCTTGATAAAACAAAAATTTATATTAACATATTATATAACAAATTGGCGTCCATTCAGACGTGAGCTTCGGTGGCGCAGTGTACTGAGTCGCGGAGTCGGACAGTGCTCGTGGGTTCGAGTCCTGCCGTGGGCGAAAGATTTTAATTTATTTATGTTCGAATTCAATTTCATTTTATATTAAAACAAACTCAGTGCTTATTTAAAATGTAATATTAACATTAAATGTTAAAATATAAATTATTTCTTTTACTTTTTAATTGAGCACTAAAACAAGCAATATGGCCATTTAGGAGGATAAAGACATAAGTGAGAGTGGCTCAACACTTTGAGCCTTTGTCTTTGAAAATTTTGCAATTTTGTCGCGGGTCTGATTCCCGGGAACAACTTATTTTCCAGCTGAATTTAAGCTTTTTTTTTTAATTTTACAATTTATTGAAATTGTTATTTATGAATGTTATACTGACATTTAATATTGAATACATGTTTAAAAATTTCATTTAAATAATTTTACATTGGTATTTATATTAACGTTAAGTTAAAATTCTATGTTAATTTCATGTTTATTATAAATTTACTGTGTAAATTTATGTTTTAGTAAATTTGTCTTTTTTGGTTTTCAATTATTTTACTATTTGATTTAACATTTAGCATGTTTAACATGCAGTTTTAATTTATTCTCTGTTAAGGTTTCACTTATGCTTAACATAGCCAAATTTGCATAAACGCATGTTTATATATATGAATGCTTAGCTAGAAACTTCTTTTTTTTGGCGCGTGCCAACATATGTATGTATGTGTGCACTTAACAGATCTTTGAATTGCACATATGGATGTCCTGCTCTTCCTAATGATTAATGCATATGTATGTCTATTTGACTTTAAACTGACTCTTTTTCAACTCTTTTGTGCGCGCTGTGTACAAGTGATTTTGAAATTTGATTTTGTTGTGCTACCAAGTATTCCATTTTAAGATAAAAGTTTCTTTTGGAAAAAAGGACCCCATTACAAGTGTAATGGCCTCCACGTGGTGTTCCCTGGGTGCCGATGAAATTTTTAATTATATCGGAAGCAAATTCAAGCGGCGACAAATTTAATATATAAGAGTTTATGGTAATCTTAAATATTATTTAGTTTTTAGAAGTGACTGATTTTGGATAGTAAGTACGGGGTCTCCGACAGTCGAGTATGCTCGACTGTAGCACCGGCCGACTAGTTTCAATATACATTTAAGTACTTTATAGAAATTAATACCTAATAAAAACTACTGCATACTCTTAGGTGATTGTATTGAATTAATTATCAATAACTTTGGTTAGCTATTTCTGCCGTTCTACTTGTCCGATCTTACTGCGGTTAAGTGAGCTAATAGATAATATTAATAGATAATATACATTTTCGTAAAAAACGTATTATCTTAAAAACTGTGGGTGTGGTGTTTTTCGCATGGCGTGGCTTAAATTTTAAACAAACTTGATCTGCGTGGGGTAAAAAGAAATCTGTGTGGCAAATTTGGTTACTCTATTTCTTTTAGTCTCTGAGACCCTTTTGTTTATACAGACGATCAGACGCTTTTTCGCGATTTGCGGGGCCAAAAATTGAAAACAAAACGTTTTGTCTCTGAGATCTAGGCGCTTGCTTGAACGGACAGACGCACATTGCTATATCGACTCGGCTGTTGATGCTGATCAAGAATATATATTCATTATAGGGTCGGAGATGCCTCCTTCTCCCTGTTACAGATATTCAAACGAGCACAGTATACCCTTTTACTTATTTATTAAGTAACGGGTATACTAATAAATACAAAATAGAGAGTATAATTTGTTTACAACAAAACAACAAAATTATCATCACAGAACGAAGAATCTAGCAATCCAACATGTTGGGGAAATGTAAATTTACTTATTAACTATAAAATAATAATAAGTTTAATTATAACTGATTTTTCAGAATAAAGTTAGATTTTCTTTTCAAATGGTATGATACTCGTATATTTCAATTAATTCTACATAATTTTAAATAAATTCAAATACAAAGTGGTATGTATATTCTATGACGGTATTTCTTGAACTCAGCTTAAACATTGAGCATAATAAATAAAATGCAAAACAAATATTTCTTTTTTAGAATTTTTCTAATAATTAATTCCAAATTTCTACCTAACATTAATTTTCCAACTACATTTTCTAAATTTAAAGGTCCTTATTAGAAGTTTCCTGGTTTCGTTTACCGAAACTTTTTCCAACAGATTTTTTTGTCAAAATTCTGGGAGTCACAGGGAATTTATAAATCCGTTCTTTGTTCTTCAGCTGTCATTCAAGTGGAAAATTTGTCACTTTGCTAATTAATTTTCAGAAATTCGATAGCTTCTGTTTATATTTAACTTTTTACTTTGGTTACTGTCCTTTTGCTAAATGTGTAAATATTTTGAAACGTGCTGGAGAATATAAAAAGTTGCTATAATTTTATTGTAATTTCTTTTTGCGATGCGTGCATAAAAAATTATGTAAATCGACTCTGGAGACAACAAAGTTGCTAATTGTGCGAGAAATTGTGGTCACAAAGTATTATGAGAGTTTTGTCTACCCGCATGACTTTACAAAACTGTTCTCCCTTCTCTTTCTGTTTCTCTCGCTGTTTCACTGTCCTTCCCTTTATGATTCTATCTCTGTCTGGCAGTGTCGCCGGCAGCCTGCCAAATTGTAATTTATACGAGACAGCTACAGTAGCAGCAGCAACTTTTACAATGCATCAATAAATTACATTATCCTTAATTTCCCGCGTTTTTCCGGTCAACACAGCGACATTTAATTCGCCCGTAGTTTGGGTACGGTGCTGAGCCAGCAAATGTTATTGAGGAGAAAGCCGAGGACCTTAAACTGGCATATCTGCACAGCGGTGTTACCTTAAAATATAGGTCATGCCATTGTTGCTTGTAGCTGACAAATGCATATTTTATCAGTTTGGTTAACAAAAATCTCAAAAAAACAAAAATCTGTTTCATACTAAAGCTTAATTTTCGACTGAGCGTCACTATGACAGCTATATGATAATTGGACTGATTTGAAACAAATTTTGTCAGGAAGTTTAATACTGGATGCAGATGCATATTCTATCAGTTTGGTTACGATATCTCAAAAGACAGAAAACATTTTCATACTAAAATTTTATTTTCAATCTTTCGTTCCTATGACAGCTATATGATATAGAGGGCCGATTAAAAAATAAAATAAACGTGATCTGCTTACGGTATCCAGGAACCTACATACCAAGTTTAAAGTCTCTAGCTCTTATGGTCTCTGAAATCGACGCGTTCAAACAGACGGACTGACGGATAGACAGACGGACATGGCTAAATCGATTTGGCTGTTGATCCTGATCAAGAATATATACACTTTGGGAAGTCTGCCACGCCCTCTTCTTCCTGTTACATACATTCTGCCAAACACATTTTACCCGTTTTGGCCCATTTTTAATGGGCACAGGGTATAAAAGATGTAACAACAATGGAAATTATGTGATTTTGACTCAAAATGCCATCACAGAGTTCACCAGCAGACTATACACATTTTAATGATAGAATGAGATGATTGATGCATTTCTGTAAACACATCCAATTTGATCTTTTAAAAATTATAAAAAATTGTATCATCTTTAATAAAAACATTTTTTTAAGATTTGACTCTACTTTTCACAAACTATTTAAAGTTTGAATTAGTTATGGAATTAATTGACAAGTGATCCCAAATCCAAATTAATACGACATTGACTAAAAAATAAATGTGTTCCATATTTCTAGATATTCTTTCGTCTAGGTATTAGAGCTAGTAATGCTCTAATTTGGATTGTATATTTGCTTCACTATATAATACTTGACTAAGTTCAATTTTTAATTGAACAAGAAATTTTTGCTCTACATCTGAATCGAGTTGTGAACGAAAGAAACATTTGCAAGTTCGAATAGCTAAACACTGTTTGTTTCAGTAAACAGCTACAGCCAAGTGAAATTTTCACTTTGGCAACTGGCAAATTGTACGCCACAAACATAAACTCATTAGTCGATAATCATTTTCGGGCAAAGAGCGGGATTTCACATATTCAATAAGCTAACCAGACGGGTCTGAGAATGAATGCATCAGATAAACGGACGCGAGAATGGGCAACATCGCTTAATTAAGGTTTAGGTTGTTGGTTTGTCTATACACATACACATACTCACACATAAGCGTGCACGAAGAGAGAGAGAGAGAGAGAGAGAACTCAATGTAATTATGTGCTAAGTGCTTCAGGCACGACCAAAATTCATTCGATATCGCACAATAGACAGTGCATAGAAAATCTATTGGACGAGCAGCGTGAACCTCAACGTGGCTGCATATCAACAAACCCATCATTATTATCGAGCTGCCAACTGTAGTGCAACTGCAATTTTGGTTATATTTACGCCAACATGTTCGTAATTAACAACAGAACCCTACATTTGAGATAAATTTTGAAATCCTCGGTTACAGTTAAAATATTCAAGTGAGACTTCGACTTTGACAGCGTTGCAATTAGAATTGTCTGTTAAATTCGGAATTCGCCTTCTACACATTTCATGTGTTCATTTGTCGCTTCAACAGTGTTGCCAACTTAGCCTTTTCTTAACAAATCAGTCGTTTATAAACTAAGTCAGTCGGAATATATGTCAAACACTTGGTCAAAAAAAAGAAGGTTCCTAATGAAAATACAATATTAATAATCACTGCGGACGGCAGTTCGCGCTAGTGACGAAAATGTTAGACATTCGGTACATTGGGCCTAAAAAAAATATCTTTTTTGCGCAGTGCCGATTGCCGTCACAATTGTGGATATAAGAAATTTTGGGACATCTAGCCTTTCGTCACTAGATTTTTTTTTTTTTTGAAGATTTTAACTAAATGTCAACACATTTTATGTAAAAAGCATCTTTAATTTGTTGTCATTTTTTCTGGTCGGCTTGTACTTTTTTTTGTCGTGACAACACTGCACTTCAGCAAATCGTATTAAGATAATTGTTCAACAAGTGTTGGAAATTCTACTAATACGAGCGAGCTGGGTGGATTGGGTAGTAACTTTTCGTATAATTAGTTTTTTTTTATAGTTCGATTGATATTAATTTTATTTTCAACTGAGGGATACACACAATACGTCTATAAATATTTTATATTTATATCAAAAAGGCAAATGTCTGGTAAAATTAGCCAATCTCTTTACGATGGGAATTACAAATTTCAAAATAGGAGAAGCTTTGTTGCTGCCAATTTATATTTAGGGAATTAACCGAATGTCCTGAGATCAATGTGTGAGTTGGCTCAGGGGAAAAACAATGGAAAATGTCAACAAACTATTTTCGTTTAACATGTCATCCTCTCGCAGCTATGCCGAATTGATGAAGGGCTTTATTTAGCAGCTCATCGAAATTGCTTTTTAAAAATAGATTATGACGTGCCAAAAGTTTGTTGGCTTTATTTTCTGCAAACATGTTTCGCCTCATTGCGTAATCGAACAAAGAAAACAACCAAAAACAGAGAGGACGGGATAACGAAGAAAAAACATCAATAATCACACCAAACTCGATCAATAAAATGTTATGAAAATAATAGACGCGATAATGCTCGTACTATCTAAAAAAAAAAAGGCACAAAGAATGAAAAATTTCGAATAAATATAACACAAAAGAGGAGAACCGAATACGTCCAACAACAATTCCTGTCAGTTTTTTGTGCTTTGGCTTCTTTGTTTGTTACATTGTAGATTTAGGATTGGTATTTTTTGACTCACTGTGATTATAGGGTATTGAAGAATATTATTGGATACAGTGGTAAAAATATGAGAAATATTATAATTAAAGTTTTTCAATCTCTGCGGACGGTAGTTCGCGCTAGTGACGAAAGCAACACAAAGGGTGCGAAAGGCGACTAACAATATATACAGCTAAGTTGGAACATTTGCTACGACTGTCCGATCAGATCGAGTTATATACCGATCGAAAGGTTTAGTCCTAACTTACAAAATTACTTACCTAACTTAAAAACTTTTTCTAGCTCACCTAGTTCTTGAGATAAGGGGGTGTAAGATGGAGGGACAAAAATTAAATAATTGCAGCTATTGGGGCCTTTTGGTAATTTAAATATTATAATTATATTTATAAACAAAAATAGTTTGTCATTCGGTGCATTGCGCAAAAACGTCGACACTCCTTTTAGCCGAAAATAGCTTTTACGCGCAGTGCCGTATGCCAAACTATTTTTATTTATAAATATATTAATAATATTTATATATTAAATTGTATATTGTTTGTCACAAAATTGGATATCAGATATTTTGTGGCATCTAGACATTCGTCACTAGACTTTAACCTCGTGAATATTATTTTTTTTTTTAATATTCATGTTCGAAAATTGCGTATTTCATCAAACAATTGTACAACTCGAATATATATTATAGAGTATCCCTAAGTCTAACAATCCTTGTTGCAGGAGCGCCTCTTTTTGTCTGCATGTCAATGTTAAAAATTTTATTTTTTACGTTTCAATGAACTTTTAGTGCGACATTAACAAAGCGTCGAGTAGCCAAAAAACGAATCCAACGACTTTTCCCAATTCTTTTTTTTTCTCTTTCGCAGTTGTTGTTGGGCTTTGTCGTTATTTTCACTGCCTGCCATTTTTTATGTGATACAAACAACAACAAGAACAACTTTGATTGTGGCCTTTCTTCTTGTCAATTGGACTTTTTATTTTAATGCAACAAACGAAATCAAAAACAACTTGTTATCGATGTTGTCATTGTGCCATATTTTCATTCAAACGGCAACAAGAAGAGTGGACTGGCCAGTGGAAAGCAGGGAGCGGGGTGGCAAATAGGGGAGATGCGTTGTTGTCGTTCGTCAACATTTCGCGTGATTGACTTTCGGGTTAAATTAATTAAGCGTGTGCGTTTATATTGCTGATTGAATGCTTGCACAAAAGGTTCGACCCGGTCCGTCATTTTCCCTTCCCACCAGCCCAGTATTCCACCAAGGGGGCAAAGAAAAATAAAATTGAGATTTAAGCGGAATCGGGGGTATTGTTTGGCATCAGTAAAGTCAGCTTGATTTGAAACCTTGTTTACGACAGGTCTATAAAGAAATCTTCATCACAAAGCTCCTTCATTTGTTTAATTTTGTGTGACAATTGTGTCAATTAAGTATCCTCATAATTAAATGCTAACATATTATAATTATTTCCTAACAAAATTCTGACTTAAATAGCATATAATTAACCTAAAGTCTGAACTCGTAACTCTGAACTTTCAACTGACTTAAAGACAAATCCAGTGTTCGAGTTGGGCTCTGCCATATTTTAACTGCAGTAAAAGTTTGGCATAAAATTTACTAATTTTATAATGTGGCAGGCAGACATTTATTTCGACGCTAATTACAAACATTTAAACTTTTAATTAGTTTTCAAACAAGCTGCAACAACAACATGCAACAGAAAGCAACAAAAACTACGCATACCACTAAGGAAAATCATTAAAGTAGGAAAAATTGTAAGTTGACTTAAGTTGTATCTTGGTGTTTTTGAGTTGCGTATGCAAATGAATGATTAATATTATATATGTGCATAGCACAACAAACAAATAAAAAACCGAAATACAAATGAAAATAAAATAGAAATAAAAATAAGCATGAAAATGCCATAAGCAAATCCCCAGCACTGATTGCCACTCGACTTGAAGTGCTGAAAACTAAAATGGAAATTGGCCAAAATGGAAATGACAATAAGAAGCTAACAAAATGTTACTTGACAACAAACATTTAAACTGATTTCGGGCTAATCAAATTTCGCATATTTCTTCACATCTACTTCCAAATCTCGCTGAAACATTCTCTGCCTATACTCGTAAAGCTACGTTAAGTGAGGATGTAAATTCTTGGCATTTTCAAGTATTCTCCACTTGATTATTAAGGGTAATCTTCCAGTTGTCAGATACGAGTGTTCTCAAATCGCAGCAGAAATATTCGTCTTGAATATTTTTTTATTTAAAATATGACAATTTTAAGTTGAAAATACAAGAAATGCAATAGTTTGTTGCAATAAAATAAAGATAATTGCTCTATTATTAAGACTAACTATAAGAAACAAAATTAAGTTTTCATCTCGGAAATAAAATATTTTGCCAAAACATGCGCCAAAAATATTCTTTCCAAGGCAGACGTTATGAAAACTAAAATAAATTTTAAAATGCAGACCCTATGCGGAATCTATATTCTTCGTCCGTATAAACGAAAAAATCGCAGTGATGCGCAGTGGCCGATTTAGCGCAACGAAATTAATAACTCAACAACCAAAAGATTTTTTCAAATTTTTTTTTTTTAATTTTTTTTTTTAATTTTACAAGTTTGTTATATAACAAAAATTATTCAGAGTTGGTATTCAAATTCGATTCTGAATTATTCGGCTTATCAGAAAACTTGAATAGAAAATATTGTACCTAACATGTGTACCTTAACATGTGCATGTAAATCTGTACTTGAACTTTGTCGCGATGCTAGTCGCAACGTCAGAGCTGGTATGTAAGCATGCTTGCATTGGGTTTGTATGAGGTTTTATAGGATATCTTATGTACTAATTAGACAGAGCTCAATATAGTGTTGAAAATATTCTTGGCTTACTTCTACTCATCGAATCTATGTGATCTTATGTATTATTAGGATCCCACAAAAAAATCCTCTACACAAGGTAAAAGTCTAGTGACAAAAGCAATTTCTAGCCCGAAAATTTCTGATATCCAATTTTGTGTCGAACAAAAATCAGTTTAATCTAAAAATTTTAAATAAAAATATAAATTAATAAAAAAAAAGCGAAAATTGGCATTGTGCACTGTGAGCAAAAAGGGTGAGCTTTATTGTACATAAAAATTAGTTTTTGAGCACAAAAGTGGATATCAGAAATTTTGGGGCTAGAAATTGCTTTCGTCACTAGACTTTACCTCGTGCAGAGGTTTTTTTTGTGGGATATCAGAAATTTTTGCAATTGCTTTTGCTTTTGACATTGTAACTTTATCATTAATGCAGGCAAATAGTAAAATATATAAATTTAGTTGTTGAACGTATTTCGTAATTTAAAAAAATTTTTTCTATAATTATAAAGAAAAACTAGGGGGCTCCGCCCCCTGCTCGCGTTGCTACAGCCGAGCATACTCTACTGTCGGAGACCCCGTACTTACTATGAAAAAAAAAAGTTTTTTATACTAAGACTTGGATTTCGCCCGATTGGTCCTATGACAGCTATTTGATATAGTGGTCCGATAAAAACTAACTTCGGTCAGGATTTTTTAAACTAACCTAAATGCATATGCTATCAATTTGGTTAAAATATCTCACTAAACAAAATAGTTTTTCACACTAAAACCTAATTTTGACCCGATCGGTCCTATGACAGCAATATGATATAGTGTTCCGATTTGATCCAACTTTGGTCAGGATATATAAAACCAAGTTAAATGCATATTGTATCAGTTTGGTTGAGATATCTCATAAAACCAAAAAGTTTTTCGTACTAAAGCGTGATTTTCGACCGATAAAAAAATGCATTTATTCACTTAACAGGTAATATCTTCCAAACCCCTCAACCAAAATCGATGTTTCATTTATCAATAAAAGCAAAATTGTACGTATTACAACATATTAATTTAACAGAAATAATTAGAGCCGTTTTGTCAGAAATCGCCTAAATGTAAGATAAAAAACTTTATTTCACCTGTAAAATGTTACCTGAAAGCCCCAATCAAATCTTCCCAATGATGTATCAAACATATCGGTAGCTTTTATGGTTTGGAAACTGTTGAGGTTTCAATTTTAGCGGGACTTAGCGTTTTCCCGCTAAACTAGCGGTTTTTCAGAAAGTCGTAGAACAAAAATTTCTAGATTTTCGAAAAGGAATAAATCCCTATCATTACATCTAAACTTTTTTAGCGCTTTGATACAAACAGACAAACAGACAAGCATGCTGACTTTTCATTTCATTTTGAGATGAGCACCAAAAATTTAAAATTTAGTTATCCTTTGAACCAGTTGGCGGATTTGGGTCACGTATTTTTGATTTTTAGAACATAAAAATTTTTACCAAAAATCTTCAACGGCCCTCCCACTTACACCCCCGTATCTCATGACCCAGGTGAATTAGAAAAAGTTTCAGTATGCCATTTTGTAAGTTAGGACTAAATTTTTCGATCGGTATATAACTCGATCTGATCGGACAGTCGTAGCGAATGTTCCAACTTAGCTGTATATATTGTTAGTCGCCTTTCGAACCCTTCGTGCTGCTTTCGTCACTAACGCGAAGTGCCGTCCGCAGTGATATAGTTGACATGATGTTAGAGTATGTTTGATTTTTTTCTACTTATTGCTCTATGTTATCTAATCTATTATTTAGAGTGAGTTAACCATAGCGTTATAATATATTTGACTCCTTTCCTTGCATTCTTATATTACATGATCTTACGTACTTGCGTGTATTTCTTATCTATTTTGAGGATACAGGTTCACACATTAGTCTATTATTTCTGAGCGCCAGGATTGCGACCCATGTGGTAATTTTACACTGTAGTGACCCTTTCAAGTGGTTTGTGTCCTAAATCTGTCACGCATCGCGAGGGCTATTCAAACCTTATGTTCATTTATGAACAACATGATTACTGAAATAGCGACGAAAGCAGTACGAAGGGTGCGAAAGGCGAGTAGCAATATATACAGCTAATATTAAATTATATTGCTACGACTGTCCGATGTTATATACCGATCGAAATCGCGTACTAAAAAATTTGCTAGCTCACCTGGTTCATGAGATAAGGGAGTGTAAGTGGGAGGGGCAAAATTTAAGTGATTGAAGCTAATGGGACTATTAAGGACTTTTGGTAAATTTTTTTAATTCTTATGAAAAGTTCGCGTCGATTAATACCTCGATCACTAAATTCCGACAACTGGTTCAAAAGTGGCCTTTCATAAATAAAATGAATAGTCAGAGTGTTTGTTTGTTTGTTTGTCTGTTTGCGACAAAAAACTCAAGATTTAATAAAGGTATTCATTCCTTTTCGAAAATCTAGTAAGTGAAAATCTTTGAAAAACTGCTAGTTTTGCGGGAAAACGTTAGATCCCGCTAAAATATAAACCCCAACAGTTTCCAATCCATAGAAGCTACAGATATGACCTATATATCGTTGGAAAGGTGTTTTAGCTTTTAGGCGTTCCTTGAAACTTTATTTCTAAAGTACTCAGGTAAAATTTTACAGGTGAAATAAAGTTTTCTCGCTTACATTTTAGCGATTTGTGTCAAGACGGCTCTAACGATTTTATTCATTTTCAATATGTTGTAATACGTAAAATTTCACGTTTTTTGGTGTATGATACTTCCAAAAAAAACCTCTTTGCAAGCTGAAAGTCTAGTGACGAAAGTCATTCCATGCCCCAAAATTTCTGATATTAAATTTTGCGACGAAAAATATTCATTTTAATATATAAATTTTAAACAAAATTAAATAAATTAACAAAAAATATTACATTCTGCCAGATGCGCAAAAAGGTTGAGCGTCTTATTACATAAAAATTACTTTTTATTTTATTTATTTTTGTTTTAAATTTATATTTTAATTGAATATTGTTCGACAAATGTTTATATCAGACTACTTTAATGGGAATAAATCCCCATCATTTAATCTTTGATACAAACAAACAAACAGACATACAGACAAACTAACTGACTTTTCATTTAGAGAAGTCCACTAAAAATTTCTAATTTAATTATCTTTTCAACTAGTTGTCGGAATTGGTTGATCAAAGTTGGGGTAATTTTCGAAAAGTTTCTGAGCGAGAGAATATATGCGTTTTAAATTCAACTTTTGATCAGTATATCTTTAAATCGAGGTGAGATTTGGTATCAAACTTTTTTTTCTTTAAGCGGACTGATATTAAATAGTAAGTTAATAAAAAAAACATTATTTAAAATTGTTTTTTTTTGTTTTCCTTTCCACCTATTAATTTGGGGACTTTTTCAACTTTAGGTTGATTTTCAAAACCGAGTCCAGTCGAGTCCAACAAATTAAACTTTTGTCTCTGATTCTGTAAATATTCAAGATTGTGCTTTAAAAAAAAAAACATTGTCACAATTGTGCCCGATTGAAGATTTTTTGTCTTTTAGTAACATAACCCACGGTATTTTTCCATGTTACGCCATAAATATAGCCTATGCTCAGAAGCAAATAATTTGAAACCTTCAAAGGCTTTACTAGGGCAGGATTGGCTGAGGCTGATGCTATTAAAATGGGTGAAATATCGGTCTGAAATTTGATATATATATACTTAGAACACTTCAGAGAAAATTCCAACCATAAAATATAAGTAGGCGTGTCATGACAAAGGGCGAACCTAAAGGTAATAAGGACTTATTGTCCTAAGAAGTACAAAAAAATATTTTTTTACAAACATTTTTTTTTACTTCTTTATAATTTTTTTTGAAAATTAAAACAAAAAAAAAAAGTTTTATTTTTAATTATTTTTAAATTTCTTTTTGCATTTTAAATGTTGAAAAACACGAAATTTTGCGTTTGGATGTTAATTTACGCCCTTTTCCATGCCATGCCTTCTTTTATTTTTTGGTCAAAATTTTTTTTTAAGTGTGAAGAATATATACTTCAAATTTTAGACCGACATCTCACCGGGTTCAAAAGTTACAGATTTTTGCCACCTAAATTCCAGAAATACGCCATAGTTCCACGCGTATTTTTGATCAGAATATAAAAAAACATAATTTAACCAAAAGGCCCCAACGGCCCCATTAGCTGCAATCCCACTAGCGTCCCCTTATCTCATGAACCACTTGAGTTAGCAAAAGTTTTAGTATACCATTTTGTTAGTTGTGACTAAACCTTTCGATATATAACTCGATGTGATCGGACAATCGTCGCAAATTTTCCATATTAACTGTATATATTGCTAGTCACCTTTCGCACCCTGCTGCTCTCGTCACTAGCGCGGTCTGCCGCAGGGATACAACTTTTGGCTGCCATAGGAACGAACGGTCGAAAATGACGTTTTAGTACGAAAAACCATTTTTTTTTTTTGAGATATCTCAATCTGACAGAATATGCATAAAAGTTGATCTTATGCATCCCCACCAAACTTTATGAAAATCGGTTTACTATATCAACAAGCTGTCATTGAAACAATCAGTCTTAAATTTAATGTCTCCAGCTTCGGCGTGCCGAAATGCTTCTAAATACCTGAGAGCATGGTGTCCTGCTTTGATATAATTGTAAATTAATTTTACATGTTTCAAGTTATCCATGTCATAAGCAAATCTTCAAAAAAAAAATCTCTTTACGGGGTAAAAGTCTAGTGACATCTTTCCCTGCCCCAAAATTTCTGATATCCAATTTTGTGACGAACAATATTAAATTTAATATATAATTTAAAACAAAATATATAAATTAAAAAAATAAATTAAATTCGGCTCTGCGTAAAAAATAATTTTTATTTAATAAGAAGCTCCACCTTTTTGCGCATGGTGCAGAATGTAATTTATTTTTTTTATTTATATATTTTGTTTTAAATTTATATATTAAATTGAATATTGTTCGTCAAAAATTTGGATATCAGAAATATTGGGGCATGGAAAGACTTTCGACACTAGACTTTTACCTTTTAATAAAATAACATATATGCACAGGTCACAAAACAAATTTATTTCTTTAATTACATACATTGAAAAAAACCGTACTAAACTTAAGTTCGAACGAACTCGAATTAAGTATTTTAAATTCTTAAAGTTTATACTTAATAATTTAAAAATTCTTAAGCCAAGTACAAACCTTCTTCATATAAGAACAAAGAATCTTGAATCAAGTAAAACTCTTAAATTACTAGAAATGAGTATGAAAATTCTTAATATAAGATCGGGACTCCGGCTCGACACACAGATCAAGTTCGTCAAATCTTGAACTGAGTTCATTAATTCTTACAAAATGTTTGTGTTCGCTTGCTGGTTCTTGCTTTCCTGCAATGAGGAGTACCTAGACGGGCACTTAGAACTTAAGACTAAAACAGATTAATTTCTGAAATTAGTCTTCATTGGCTTTTGCACTAACTGAACGCCTTAAACACCCACCCTTATGATTTAGATAATTTAATCAGGTAGCGTGAGGTAATACCTATTTCAAAAAAATTTCATACATACATACATATCCATCAAGTGCACACGATTTTGATTCTAGCTTGCAGTATACTTAAATCAAGTATTATATTCAAATTTGAACATATTTTGTTATTCAGTTTCAGAATTAAAAAGAATTGAATCAAGTTTGAGCTATACTCAAATCAAAAACGATTTAAAGTTATTTAAAGTTTAAAAATAGTAAGTACTTAAATTTCGTTCTTAAAATATCGTGCTTGAATTGAGATCGAAATCCTCGACTTCAGTATTTTCAATCTTACGAAATACTTAATTTTTCCCTCTGTGTACCTTTATCTTTATTAAAAACAAGTTGCTAACATTCCAATTTAAAAATTTTTCTCGACAATGTGTGCAGCAGAGAACTGCAACGGGTATGTTCGAGTATGATTGAGCACCAGAGCGACAAGTTCGATCAAATCAGTGTCGTTTTCGATCGTACTCGAACAATCACAATCAAATCAAATCAACCAGCAAGTTCGAACATGACTCGTGACTCGATCGAAACGAACGCTCACAAACGCTCAAAAATCATTTCGATCATTGCTACTCGAACGTGATTGGATCGAACGAACGCTCACAAACGATCAGCATGATTGCGGACGATTTGATTCGAACTGACCGTTCGAATCAAACGCTCAGTTCGAACGATCCGCTCCGATCGTTTGAACAAAGTGAAAAAATCACAACGAGTACGAGTCAATGTTCGAGTCTGATCGAACATCTCTTACCCGTTGCAGTTCTCTGGTGTGCAGCTGTAAAAAAGGCGGGAAATGCATTGTGTCACAGCCGTGTTTACAAATGTTGACTTTGAAAGCTCGCAGTTGGACAAAAATATCGATTAAAAATTTAGAGATAAGGGAGATTTTCGGTTGGTTTTCTTTTCTGTGGCACCCCTAATAGACTTCTTATATGTGATGGTACATCTATTTTACTTCAATTTTGCAACCAAATCCGAATATGCTCTTCCGCAGTTATTACCCGATTTCAATAAAAATATAATTCTTACCCAGACGCTATCTTTATTGTCTAATAAATCATTTGTTTTTGACAACAAATTATCTCTCACCAAATTTTTGTATTACTTATATATTAATTTAATAAAATGATTGAATTGTGCTTGGTAGTTATTTTCACTGAAAATTCTCTCTAATATACTCGTACACTCAGAAAAATATGCCATCCTAAAATTAAGTACGACCGTACTTGAATTTATACCGTTTCGTTCTCAAAATTTTAAGATTGCTGTGTACTAAAAATCCTGAATTAAGTATGAGTCGATCTTAATTTGAGAATTCTGACTTCACATTCCTATGGCAGCTATCCAAAATAGAAGTCCGATTTTATCCAAACTTAGTCAGAATATATAAGACCATGGATATAATCCGTGAGTATCGAAAAGATACCTCCAGAAACAACTGAGTTATTTATACTAAACTAGTTTAACATTTTTTTGTACCTATTTTAATTTTTTTCAAGATTGAAAGGAACTTAAAAACAAGTGGGAAAGGTTATAGTCGAGATCCCGACTATAGGATACCCGTTACTTAACTTAAATATGTATAAAAGTATTTTTTTAAGAATTTTTTTTAAGAAAAAAATGATTTTGTTATTATTAATTTTTATTATTTTAAATTAGCAACTTCTTCATGTTTATAATTTTTCTAAATGTCAATCCCCTTAGTTAGCGACCTCTCTATATGGTAACCGGTGACTTGACACGCTCAACAACATACTACACTTGCATAAATGCAAGGAGTATGCTCAATACGATTCGATAGATGCCAGTTCCATCATCATTGGAGATTCATTGGTACCATTTGGGTCATATTTGCGTCGTCAGAACCAGTTGAGAATTATTTGATGCATTTTTGTTGTCTAACAATATTAAAACTATTGCATACTCTAAGGAGCTAATTTTGCTTCAAGAGCTTCGGCACGTTAATACTGCTGTTCTACTTGTCCGATCTTGCTGCGATTTTATAGGATAATAGATAATAGCAACTTGCAACTCTAATACCCACAAAATCGTATTATCTGAAATACTGTGGGTGTGGTGGTTTTTCGCGATGTGCGAGGGCGGTGGGGGGCGTGATAAAAATGACCTGATAAACTTGACCTGCGTGGTGTGTAGAGAAATCTGCGAGCCAAATTTGGTTATTCTATCTCTTTTAGACTCTGAGATCCTTTTGTTTCAAGAAATTACTTTGAAAACGTTAAATCGCCATAACTGCCGTTGTACTTGTCCGATCTTAATGCAATTCAGTGGGATAATAGATAATACTAATAGATAACGTTTATTTTCACAAAAAACGTATTATCATAAAAACTGTGGGTGTGGTGGTTTTTCGCGATTTTCGGGGGCGGAGGGGGGCGTGGCTTAATCTTGAAACAAACTTGATCTGCGTAAGGTATATAGAAATCTGTCTGTCAAATTTGGTTACGCTATCTCTTATAGTCTCTGAGATCCCTTTGTTCAAACAGACGAGCGAAAGGTTTTGCGCTATTTGCGGGGCGGAGGGGACGGGAAACAAATTTGAAACAAACTTGATCTCCGTGGGGTATATAGAAGTCTGTGAGTGAAAGTTTGGTATCTCTATCTCTTATAGTCTCTGAGATCCTTTTGTTCATACGGACTGACGGACGGACAGACGGACAGACACACATGGCTATATCGACTCGGCTATTGATGCTGATCAAGAATATATAGACTTTATAGTGTCGGAGATGCCACCTTCTCCCTGTTACATACATTCCAACGAACACAATATACTCTTTTACTTATTTTTTAAGTAACGGGTATAATAAGATCGTTTCATACTAAAAACGAGTACGTTTTGGGATACTTCTTTTTCAATGTCGCAGCTTAGAATCCTCAACTGGTTCTAGCTACGCAAATATGACGTTAAGGTTGGATCGCTGGTAAAATTAGCACCTATTTCGAAAGGTCGCTAACCATGAAAATACACCATTATTTAATGATATTTAATTTTGGTATTAATTAATTAATTAATTTTAGTACACATACTAGTGTATGTTCTAAGATTAGAGTTAATTAAATATGACAATGTTTTGTACTAGAAGCAAGTACATTTTGGGTTTAGTTCAAAATTTTTGTGTACTTAAAGTAGTATGTTTTCAATTTTTGCAGACTTGAAGTAAACCCAAAACGTACTTAAAGTATCCCCAAAAATTCTAATTTTAAGATTTCCGTACTTGCGAAAACCGAACTTGAAATAAGATTTTTGTTCTCAACTTTTGAAATTCCGAACTTAGACAGCATTTGAGATCGTTGATTTTTTTTCTGAGTGTAGTTCCAACGAATTTCTCACATACATTACTCTCATTTGCATTCACTGACTTACCCAGCTCCATCTCCAGCTTCAAAGCTCTCGGTAACCTTTCTGGCTGTCGACTAAAATAATGTGCCGCCATTAAATCGGCCTGCCCAGAACATTAGCACAGACCAAACCGAAAGTGGAAGGGATGAAAAAAAAAAAACTAAATTCAAATTAATGCACAAGCGATCAGGCTGAGTTTGGGACACAGATTGGGATTGGCATTGGGGGGGGGATTGTAGCTGACAATGCCAAGCGAAGCGTTAAAAGCCAACGCAGAGCTCGACCTCGTTGCAGTCATCCGCCCCCTCCGCCCATGCAACTCCGTCGCGCCTCTTGAAAAAACCCCTTTGCTGCTGTTGCTGCAGACAAGTGTGCACTTGTACTTGTAGTTTAGCTAGCGTAAAACATATAAATAAATATGAAAACAGAATTGTTTTTAGATGAGAATACATAACACATGGATACCCTGTATTTATCGCAGTCAATCAATGTCTTTATTTTAAAATATAATTAAATTACACATCAAGTTTCTTATAAAGAATGAATTTTAAAAACGTCCTTTTCTCAGATAATATAGAATATAAAAATAGATTCAAATTCAATTAAACATTTTCCTGATATCTTCCATTTTTGATTTCTGAAAATGTATTGTCGAAAAATGTCGGTGTTTCTGAAGCCAACGATTTCAATATTCCCTCAAATTTTCGGAGTCACAAAACTCTGCCGCATAAATTAATTTTAAATTTGAACAAAACTTTTGTTGATTGATGTGTGTTGTATAACAAATCTAATTATTTAAAACATGTTGTATGAGATTTGCAATTTAAATCATCACATATATTATTTCAGTAAATCTCCGAAATAATATTGTGACATGTAGTTTCTTGGTTTCCTTACACTGACTATAGATTTTTTGCAGATATCGGGTTGCTATCGATTTGTAAAGCATGCCTGTATATTTATTATTTATTGTAGTTTGTTGACTTTGTAGACTTAATAATGCCGTATTTCAATCTGTAATGCTTGCAGGGTATAATGAAAATCACACAGAGCAACAGAAGCAACAACAACAAGATAGCGCCAGATAGTGTCGTCGTTGTTGTGGTTGTTGCTCTTGTTGTTGTTGCTGTCTGAGTGAACACGAGTTGCCACTGCCGCTGCCACTGTTGCATCCCCTGCAGCAAATGCCATGCATTTGAAATTTTAAGCACAACGCTGCGTATGATCAACGTTCTTGCTGTGGGTTGTGTAGTGCAATATGGGTTGGCATAAGTAAGCATGTATGTGAATGTGTATACAGTGTGTATATGTATGTGAGGTGTAGGGTGTGCACATGAAATAATGACAACAACTATAAAATTTAGTTGGCTTTTTTGGCGACAAACAGACGGAAACAGAGACTAGCTATGACAACCGAGTTCCATTTAACGAAATCGCTGCAATTACGACAAGTTTATGAACAGTTTTAAATAAAAAATGAAAAATAAAACTATGCAGATCAACTAAAAGTATATTTGAAACGTCAATGATAATAAACCTATTCGAAACAATAAATTATATTAAATATTATTTTAAATTCAAAATAACCTTTTAAATTAGTATAATTGACAAGAATATTATATAATAAATTAAAATTAACTAAAATAGAAATATTTATTTGATTATATTTTAGTTATTATGTTAGTAAAATATACAAAGTCAGCTATTGTTCATTTTCCAAATAAAAAATATAAATATAACATTTTCTTCACCTTTAATTTGTTTATTATCTTTACTAATCTCCAAAGACATAACTAAACTTTCTGTTAATAATTGTCATTTCATTTTTGCCGAAATGTTTTCTTGGAATATTCGCAAAAGCAATCGCATTTACTCAAGTGGCTTTTCACGCTGATTTTCTGCCGTTGCTGCTTCTGTGGTAGTTGTTGCCCTGTTGTTGTTGTTGTTTTTCCAGATTGCTGTTTTTAGTCACTGACTGACTGGCTGGCTGACTGACTTGAATTATTATTCATGAGAGCTTTAATTTATGCTACAGTTAGAATTAGTGCGCTTTGCATTTTTCGCCATTCACTGTTTTCCCACATATGTCTCTCTCTCTCTCTCTCTCTCTCTCTCACAACTATGTGTGTGTCATGCATGTGTATGGGTTGCTGTTTGTATATGTGTGTGTTTAGTTTTCGTTACGGAAGTACTTAAAATGGCATTAATACTTTTATGACTTGTGGCCAAGGCAATCTGAGGTCAGGTTGCACCCACCAGAATTCACATCAAATATTCATAAGTAAATATTCATATGATTACATATACGAGTGTGTGTGTAATTGTATTTATTGTCTGCATTTGATATAAACAGCTAAGAAATTAAATATTAGAGAAAGAGGACGAATGAAGCAAAGGGAGAGAGTTGTTATTATGTTTGGATTATGTCTTGGTTAATTTACCTTTGTAATTGAATTTGATTTCAATTTTGTAGCCTAGACTTTTACTTGTTAGATTTATCAATTCAACAGAAAGTATTGCGGCATTAGAAACATATAAATATATAGATCTGCTCTAAGAATGTAGATTGTCAGCCTACAGAACAAATGTTTTTGAGGAAAAGACCTGTCACCTAATTAGAGCTTCAGTTTGAAAAATAGCTGGGCTCGACTCCCAAACTTCCATGTTAAAACCTGATATATAAAATTCTTACCTGAAAATGGCGCCCTGGACTTAGGGTATCTCGCAGTCAAATACTTTTTTGTTGCTTTGTGGATTAACTTCTTTAAACGGAATCCATCAATAATTGTTAAGTAAATTATCGAACACATTAGCGGCTAATTTATCTGTTTGACTTGGAGTAAAATAATAATGAAAAGTTTGATTATTAGTGGAACAGCAAATTATATAACTTGGCCCCTAATTGCGTTTCTCTTTCTCGCTCTTTTATACTCTTTCGCACCCACTGAGAAAGCTCGCAAAGTCATTAAGCAATATAATAATAGGTAAGCATAACTTGTCGGCTACGACTGTCAAGGACACGCCGCAATCATTACTCAACACTGGCTCACGCACAAACACACACGTTTCACTTTTCAGTGCCCAGTGCTCTCGCGCAAAAGTTAATCATACGCTGCTTAAAATTACAAATCACCGCAATCAGCAGGACCTCAGCTCCAAAGGACGAAGGACGCTGCCCAAAACACAGTCAATTCAGGTTCCGGGTATTTCTGGACTCCCATGTTGATGATGAGGATGATGCTGCTCCTGCTGCAAGGATAATAACAGACGGCCTGCTGTGGCAGTTTGGACCTTTTCTTTTTGCTTTTTTTTTGCGGTCGCCTTCGCACTTTTCAGCCAGTGCTCTTAAGTGTTTTAAACAGCGACCATTTAATGGTAATTATTGCAACTCTGTGGCACATTTTAAGTGCTACACTTCTCATCTCACTTCCCCCTAGGACTATTGCCAGAGTTTGCTCGAGTTGAGCACCTGATGCTCCGATGCGGTTGCTGGCCATCGTCCACCTGGCCACAGTTGGCTGCATAAATTTCCGGCGCAGCCTTTTACTTAATCCTGTCTATTTTGCAAAAGGATTATCAAGGCAACTTTTTAATTCGCGCCACCACCAGCACCGCTAGATCCACCAGTCAGCCAGTGATGTCAGCAGTTTTCTGTGGTGGCCTTTTAATGGATCCCATTTACTCCCCGACCCCGTTTACCTGTCCCCTCTCACGCCATTCACTTAATGCCCATTGAAGGCCATTTGATGCGTGGCCAAGTGAGCGTCGGACTTGTGAGGTTGTTGGGCCAAGTGATAGTAATTTAAAATGATGGATTTAAGTAGCCATTAAAATTGAAGTGAGCAACATTGAAAGTGTTCTCGGAATGCCATAACAAAACGAGATGCCAAAACAATTGTGTAACCGTTCCTAAAGTGTGCAAAACAGAGATAGGGACCGATAGAAAGGGAGACACAGGTAAAGGAACTGAGTTGTATACATAATCTCTTAACAAAATCAAAGTACAGTACAACTATCAGAAGTTGCATTTAATCCTTCTCCAACAAACTCATTAACAGAGATTTAGTTATTACCCTCTCTTATTCCATTTTAATGTTTCTCGCTTAAGAGCACTTTACCCTTAAGATTCTGGTAAGTTGACCATTTCATCAATTCCTTCATGTCCTTTTTTTTGGTTTTCAATAATACACTATTATTATTTTTATTATAAATTATTAATGCATTATCAAATAATTTATTAATGCAATCCTAAAATTTATTTTGCAATTCGTATTGATATCAAGCGAACCATCCGATTAGGATACTCTGTGTTCAGGAAATTAGATGCCGTTCGGTAAGCCAAAGATTTTATTTGATCTTGAAGAACGCTGTTTTAAATTCTCGAACAATATTAAAATAACCAAACAATTTTTTTCTTCTTAGTAAATATATAAAGTTCGACTTATAGAGACTTCGAGCTATGAAATTTTTTTCTTCAAGTTTATCAAAAGAAACTACAATTCATTCATGTTAAGTTGTGATAGTTAAATTTTTTTTACCTTGTAGGGCTTACAAGCTTACTTTAAAACAAAAAACTCAACAAACTCATACATTCAAATTGCGAGCTATTACATTTTTTTAATCGTTAATGTTAAACAAAAAAACGTAAAACTAGGGGGCTCCGCCCTGAGTGTTAAATGCAAATTCTATTAGTTTGGTTGAGATTTCTCATAAAACAAAAAGTTTTCATTCTAAAACTTGATTTTCGCCCGATCGGTCCTATGGCAGCTATATGATACAGTAGAGCGATTTGAACCAACTGTGGTCAGAATGTTTAGAACCAACATAAAAGGTTATTCTATCAGTTTGGTTACGATATCTCATAAAATAAAAAAGGTGTTTCATACTTAACTTGAATTTCGCCCGATCGGTCCTATGGTAGATATATGATATAGTGGACCGACTTGCACTAATTTCGGTCAAAATATATAAGACCAACTTTAATGCAAATTCTATTAGTATATGTCGGTTTTGGGCGGTAAAAGGGGCGTGGCCGAATTCTGAAACAAATTTGATCGGCTTGCAATATAGAGAAACCTGCACACCAAGTGTGGTGTCTCTAGATCTTATAGTTTCTGAGATTTAGGTGTTTATGCAGACGTCAGGACGTCAGAACGACAGGTCAGCGGGACGTCAGGACAGAAAGACAGACGGTCATTGCTATATCGACCGGGCTATTGATGCTATTCAAGTATATTTATGCTTTATAGGGTCTGCCACGCCTCCTTCTGCCTGTTACGCACATTTTTTTTAAGCAAACTTAATAGACCACTTTATTTTTTTAAGTACAAGGTCTAACAAGTTGGCGTGAGATTGGTTTTTGACCAATTGTTCCTATGACAGCTATATGATATATGGAACCGAATTAAAACAAATGTGGTCAGAATGTACAAAACGAGTTTATATGTATATTCTAACAGTCTGGTTAAGATTTCTCAAAAAACAAAAAACTTTTTTATACTAAAAGTTGATTTTTGACCGATCGGTCCAATGACAGCTATATAACACAGTAGACCGATTTGAACGAACCTCGGTCAGGATGGACAAAACCATGTCAAATGCATATTCTATCAGTTTGGTTAAGATATCTCAACAAACAAAAAACTTTTTTGTTTTATTTTCTTTTATTTTCAACGTATCGTTCATATGGCAGCTATATATTTAAAATATAAAGAGAAAAAGAAAACATAAATTTAATATGCGTTGCAGAAAGACACGTTGCCCGCTTACACTAGGTATTTATGCAACTCAAAACAAAACAAAACTGTCTGGCAACACTGGTTATTTGTGTAGCGCAAAAGCTGTCAGCTACAGTCTCAAGCTCTGTCTGCTACGCTTGATTTGTTGTTGCTGTTCTCTTTCAAATCCAATTAAAATGTATATATTCCGTTAACAGGCTATATCTTCTGAGCCCCTTAGCCAAAACACGCGAAATTTAACGTAATACAACAAAATGAAAAAAAACATAAATCGCCAAAATGGAAGCTAACAACATTAAACCGAATCGTCCTGAGCAACTGTTTTTCGAGTTTCTTCATGAAACTTCAGGACTGATAAATTTGCGGTCACTGAATCGGAAAATGACATTCTTTTTATTCGTCCTTGTCAGGATAATCGACAGGACCATTTTTTCGGCTGTTATCATATGGTAACACTGGGAATAACAGGGTACAGGTTATTTTAATACTACAAAATACGAATATTTGCGAAAAGCTTTATTCAACAGGGGGGCTCCTCCTTGATATATATACAAAATTTGGTTAAATGCACTGTCATAGAAACAATCGTGGTCAAATTCACCGTTACTATGGAAAACTTTTTTGTTTTCTGAGATATCTCTACCAAACTCACAGAATATGCATTTAAGTTGGTTTTATACATCCTGACCAAATTTCAAATCGGCTTACTATATCATTTAGCTGCCATAGGAACAATCATATGTTATGAACAAAGCAGTACCGAAAATGGATTAAAACGTATGGAAAAAACCTGTACCCTGTACTTCCCAGCGTTACCATATGGTAACACGAAAACAAAAAGCGTAAATTTACCGAGAAAAAGTATTTTTTTTTTAAATTTTTTTTTTATAATTTAAAAAAGCACTCATTTACCTTTCTAATGATGTGTGCATTGCATATAGTTCAGTACTAAAATTAGTTAAACGATTTAAATTTACTTGCGACGAATTGCCAAATGCCTTTTTTTGCACTGCAGAATATAGTAAGCAACTTAATGCGCATTTTTCGATTAGCTTCTTGTTTTAATCAACTTTTTATCAGTTAGAGACAACAATTAACTTCTACACTGATAAAAAAAATGTTCTAAAATCAAGATTTTGGTCTCAGAACTAAGATTTTTGGTCTAAAAAATGCGTCGAGAACATCAAATTCTTAAATTAAGAGAACACATCTTGATTTAAGAACATTTTAAATAAGACCAAGTTCTTATTTTAAGAATAAATGTTCTTAAAATTAAAATCAAAAAATAAAATAAATGAAAATTATTTTTTATATTTATATTTTTTTTATTTTTATATTTTGATTTATTTATACTTAATTCTGTTTTAGTAATTTTATAAATGTTATTTTAATTTGTAACGAGGGGGACTCGAACCGCCGCCTATTGCTTCACAACTGAAGCGGGCTCTCTAACCAGAGCGCCACGGTGCCATCATTTGCTTGATACGAAATAGTACCTATTTATACTTTCTCAACAATTTAAGATTTTTATTCTTATATTAAGATTTTAAGATTTTTTAGATTAATATTCTTAGTTTTAGTAATTTGGTCTTAAAATAATCTTATTTTAAGAACAAAATATTTAAGATGAATGTTCTTGATTTTAGAACTTGGTCTTTTTTTTCAGTGTAGAATATCATTTTGCCACATTTGCTCACATTTGAATGTGCCTCATATTTGGCTTTCTACGACCAAATGTAAAACTGTTAAGACACCCAAAGCAAATCAGGTGTTCGGCTTCTGTGCACAAATTATAAAAAGCAGACAATAACAACATTTTATTATTTATTATGATATTATAATTGGCGCAAATTTAATGCCTACCGATTTTATTGATGAAAACAGCTGGTTCAGGTGATAATTGCTTTTTTTTACGAGTTTATCAATAAACATCGCGTGTTCGATAAAAAAATAAATTCACCGGGGCGAATGGCGAAAAAAACGGTTCATTCATTACGAATGAGCCAAAATGATCATTCGGATTTTGTACTGAAATGAAGTCCACATTTGGGCCAAATGTTGAAAATGGCGTCGAATGAGCCAAATGTGCTGTCGTGGAAATAGGCTATTAGCCTATAAATCTAATGTTCAAATGTTGTCTAAAAATTAAGTTTTAGCAAATGCCTTTTGCTGGTTACCATATGGTAACGCTGGGAATATTCGGGTTAATTCACCTGTAAAAATTTACCTGCAGGAATTTTCTTCCTGTTTTTTTTATATGAAGTTTGACAGTAATCATTATTTCCAGGCCTGCTGGAGTCAGGCCTTTAGCATGAAAAAGTTTTTTTTGTTTTGAGGTCTAAACCAAATCTAAATCTAAACCAAATAGAATATTCAGTTTACTTGGTTGACCGATCGGTCAAAAATCAACTTTTAGTACGAAAAAGTTTTTTGTTTGTTGAGATCGTTAAAATCGGTTAAAATCGGTCCACTAAATAATATAGCTGCCATAGGAACGATACAGCAAAAATTAAGTTTTAGTATGAAAACTTTTTTGTTTGTTGAGGTATTAGAACCAAACTGATAAAATATCCATCTGGGCTGGTATTAAACATCCTGATCAAATTTGATTAAAATTGGCTAGCTATATCATATAGCTGCAAAAAAAACGCTCAATCGATAATTAAGTTATAGTATGAAAAAGTTTTTTGTTTTTTCAGATATCTTAATGAAACTGATAGAATATGCATTTACCTTAGTTTTGTCCATCCTGGCCGAAGTTCGTTCAAATCGGTCGACTATATCATATAGCTGTCATAGGACCGATCGGTCAAAAATCAACTTTTAGTCTAAAAAAGTTTTTAGTTTTTTGAGATATCTTAACCAAATTTTTAGAATATGCATTTAAGTTGGTTTTGTACATTCTAACCAAAATTGATTTAATTCGGTTCCATATAACATATAGCTGCCATTGCACTATGGACGATTTTTCGATTTATGCGGCACTAACTCTATTTTTAAAATTAGAGACTTGAAATTTTGTGTTAACTTTAGTTAGATTTAGATAGAACTTCAATATTTTTTTTTAGTTTAACCGTGCCCTCACCTTTTTTGCCCATCATTCTGGGAAAACATTTTTTTTTGGGATAATTGCACATTTGCAATATGTGTATTTTTAAGAAATATAATATTTTTAATATTTGTAAAAATTATGAATGACAAATTATTCTAGATGTTTTTGTTAATAATTTTTTAGCTCAAATTTTTCTATATCTTTTTCTGTTTAAAAGTAATACACCACAGAACATGAACACAGCTATTGGTATTGAACTAAAATACACATCGACAATACATTACAATATTTTGGAATTGCGCAAATATGCGCAAATGTTGTTAACTCTATTTATACCACCCCGGGCGCTAATATATTTTGGGCGCCGAAAAAATGAAATTTTAAAATATTTCAAAAAGAGTTTGAACTTGGTAAAAGTTGAGGGTTTGAGCCTGAAATAAATCTGACAACGAAAAGTGTGAAGAAAATTTAATATGTGGCTGCAGATGATACCAAAAACATACCAGAAACTGGTACATTTCGATTTCTATTTTAGAAACTAATATTTAATTTAAGGCACTTTTTATTGTTTCTGAGGATTTGAATTAATAAACAGGACTTTAACACTAAATCCAAATTGGACAGTGAACTTGAAAAGCATACAACGGATTTGACACCGTCTCGGAGATAAAAGTGGTCAAAATGGTTTACCATAATCTGTCACGAATCTTATAGTACCCGTTTTTATGTAACGAGTTATCATATAATACAAAAAAAACCTCTACACGAGGTAAAAGTCTGGTGACGAAAGCAATTTCTAGCCCCAAAATTTCTGACATCCAATTTAGTGACGAACAAAATTCAGTTTAATCCAAAAATTTTAAGTAAAAATATAAATTAACAAAAAAAAAACAAACTAAATAGACCCCTGTACTTTTTTTACGTACGGGGTCTAAAAATGCGAAAATTGGCATTGTGCACTGTGAGTAAAAAAGGTGAGCTTCTTTGTACATAAAAATTACTTTTTGCGCACACCTTTCCAATGATATATAGAACATATCTGTAGCTTTTATGGTTTGGAAACTGTTGAGGTTTCAATTTTAACGGGATTTAGCGTTTTCCCGCTAAACTAGCGGTTTTTTTAAAAAGTCGTAGAACAGACATTTCTAGATTTTCGAAAACGAATAAATTCCCATCATTACATTTAAGCTTCTTTAGCGCTTTGATGCAAACAGACAAACAGACAAACAAACTGACTTTTTCATTTTGAGAAGTCCACTAAAATTTTCAAATTTATTTATCTTTTGAACAAGTTATCGGATTTGGGTGATTGAGGTATCAATCGACGCGTATTTTTAAGTAGAATTAAAAAAAAGACTCCGACAGCCCCATTAGCTGCAATCATCTAAGTTTTTCCCCTCCCACTTACACCCCCGTATCTCATGACTCAGGTTGGTTAGAAAAAGTTTTAGTATGCCATTTTGTAAGTTAAGACTAAACCTCTCGATCGGTATATAACTCGATCTAATCGGACAGTCGTAGCAACTTTTCCAACTTAGCTGTATATATAGTTAGTCGCCTTTCGCACCCTTTCTGATGCTTTCGTCACTAACGCGAACTGCCGTCCGCAGTGGTAAGTTTTTACTGTCGTAACATTTAATTAATTTTAGTAAACATTTTTGACACTGGAGTTGTCAATTTAATATGTTTTGAAAGGAATTATCTTTGTTTTGCTTATTTGAGTAAATAATGTGTTGCTAAACTAAAATTGTAGGGGGTGGAGAGGGCGCCGACAAAATGTTTGCCCCGGGAACAACTTTTCGTCGCAACGGCGCTGTAGACACTATTTTGCAAATGGCTGATATTCAAACATTCGCTAAGTTTTCAAGCAAAATATACCATACACAGCTCAGAACTAACAGCTGACTTTAAAAGGCAGTAAAAACCAGGGATTGACTAACAAAATTTTGAAAAATATTTAGGTAAACATTTTTTATTGGAAATGCTAAAGAAAATTTAAAAATATAAGAAAAAAATTTTGGGGCTAATGCCGCATAAATCGAAAAATCGCCAATTGTGCTTTGGATCAATTGGTCGAAATTCAACCACAGTACAGAGTACCTGGGCACAGGATATCCTACTGTCGAGCGCGCTGGACAGTAACAGCCCACTTGTTTTGTCTGTGTTCGATAGACTTAAGATTTGATATGGGAACTTAAAATTTCTGTAGAGATCTTTAAATAGAAACTCGCAACTTAATGCGATGTTTATTAGACTCTGTTTAAATCCATTCAACGTTTAAAAACTATTTAAACGGATTTCAAAGAAAATGTGCGGTTGCAAGTAATCTGTGATCTCGGGAGATAATTTGAAATGATGGATTTAAGTAGCCGTTAAATTGTTGTGGAAAGCAACAACAACAGCATCAATAATAGCAATAGCAACAACAACAACAACATTTGTTGAAATGCTTATGCCTAAGGCGTGTCACAACTTGCGGTTTGAAGGCATCAAACAAACGCACACAGAACTCCTGGATTTGTGTGAGTATATGTGTCTAAGTGAGAGTGTGTGTGACTGTGGGTTCATGATGAAATTATAACAAGGTGATTGCTTCGCTCTCTTTCGGGGCCACGATTTCGGTCTCAGCACTGAGAGCGTTTGACTTGAGACGACAGAGATAGATATATAGAAAAGTTGTTTTGTTTGGTTTTCTATACTGTTTACTCATTTTGGTTTGTGTGCTGTGAAATAAATAAAATCAAAATAAAAAGCAATGATATTTTTTTCTTTTATTTATTAGCTAAATCATTATCAAACAAACGTGATTTTTGTTTTTGTATTTTCAGTATCTTAATAAGTGCGTACACGACACAACCGCTCACGACGACTTTTGCATTCGTACTGAGAAATCGTGGCCCCGAAAAAGAGGCAGCGTCGAGTAAAGCAATCACCTTGTTATAATTTCATCATGTGTGGGTGTGTCTACTTCTATGTGTCAGTGTGTCTGGTTTAAATTTAATGCGCCGTTCAATCAATTTCGTTCGCCTGTCTTTTCCCATGGATTATTTTCTTTTCAATATTGTTGCTTGCATTGCAAGTGGAGGAACCGTATTGAGAATCGAGAATCGAGTGCGTCAATTTCCTTTCACGCCTTTCAAGAAACGCTGCTGCTGCTGCTGCTTTTTCTTTCCATCTGATCTTTTCTATTTTTTTTCTCTTCTTTGCCAAACTCAATTTTCGCATTTGCTTATTTATTTATTTATTGTCACGCTTGTTTATTGTTTTTGCCCATGATTGGCTTCGACTTTGACTATATATATGTCTTTAGTTTGGATATGTATTTTAAGTATTTTAATTAAATAGCTTCGAGTATCTGCAGCTTGAATTCAGTAAGAAATTGTACATGTAGTACATATGTCTATAAAAAAATATCTTCAGGAAATGAATGTAAAACATTTACATATACTAAGCATAAAGAACAGTGTAGTGAATAAAATAATCATATTTCTTGGAGAAGAACTTTCTTTTTTTAAAGACTTTTTGGAAACGTTTTTAAATGCTAAACACTCAGAAATATTAAGAAACTAAACGAAAACATTACAACTTAAAAATTTGCGGTTTCTGAAAGAGTATTTTCAAAGTCAAATACATGTTTAACTGCCCAATCTGTCCCTTGCAAATTCTGCTGCCTCATTTTCTGCTCTTTCAATCCATTTCCTTAACTCAATCCCATTTTCCTCCCTCTCTCTGTCTCTCTCTCTCTTTCTCTCATTCCCATTTTTACCCTCTCTTTCTGTCTTCTTCTTATTGGATTAGGTTGCTCGTATTTTGTATAACTCGCTGTGAAATCCTTCTTATTGGCGCATAGATTTATGGTTTTATGCTTAAATGATTGTTTGTTTTGGCTCGGCTCACGCTCGAAAGGAGGAAAACAACGCCCATAAAAAAAAATGGTATCCAATATCAAATGCAAAAGTGATAATCAAGTTATAAATTTAAATTGAAACTCATAAATTGCGCGTGAGAGCGTGAGAGAATATTGTGTAAAGTGTAGTTGGAAAGTTTTTATACCGTTTGCTCGCTATTTTTTCATTTTACTCGTAGAAGAGCATTTCCCAGATCCTTTCTGCTTATTGAACCTATTTACAAATGTATTTTTATGAATTGGTACCTTTGGTATAGATATTTATTGCCGGAAATCACATATTTCCGCCTGGTTTTTTGGGCTGTGCTATCAGACGACGTGCCATTAATGAGCACCACAATTAAATTTAATTTTCAAAGTGACACAAAAGGGGTAAAAATATATATACGTAAATGTATGCTGAATATTAAAACAGCAAATCCCTCCATTGTGTATGTGTGGGTGTGAGTGGCTAAACGGATGTGTGTGTGTGTGTGTGTGTTGCCTTTATTTTCCAGGCATAATATAAAACATCCTGTTGTCGGTTGACAGCCGCCTGGCAACTGCCTGTAGTTGTTGTTGTAGCTGTTGTTATTGTCATAAATAACCCAGCAAGATGTGTAGATTCAGGTGAGTGTGTAAATTGTGTGTGACTGGCTTAAATTTGCTGCATTATTTGCGTCATTTCCGCAGCAAATCAACACAAAAATTCCAAAATACCAAGGACACCATTCAACAGTCAACAAAAGGCAATAAAAAGAATATATGTATATATTCAAAATGAAATTTATATATACTTATATTTACGAAAGCGAGTGAATATCTTTTTTTCTCTGTTCGTGTGTCTGTGTGTGTGTGTGTGTATGTGGGTGTATGTGGGTGTAATCAGCCAATCAATTTCATATACACATTTTAACACTCGAATGCGCATTGAAAGAATAAAATTCCATTCCGCTTTAATAGCCTGAATGCTCTAAATTATACCACACGAGAATCGCAATAATAATAATAATAGATTTTAATGTAGAATAGTTTTTGGCAAATTCTCAGCTTTATTATTGAATTATTCATTCGTCGGTCCAGTATAATAATACTCAAAAAATGACTTTGCATCTTTATAATACTACTACCCAATTTATTGAGGTCTTATACACGCATTTCTGCTTATGAATAGATCTTAAAATTGCCCGAGAAATATTTAAAAACTTGAAGTATTTTTAATCTTAGTTATAACTGAATTTGAATAAGTAAAATTCAACCTCTATGAAATAACTAGTTCTTGCGAGCATTGGCTGCATTTAAAATAATATTTACAACTCACCTTAAGACAACAGCAATCTGAAAAAATATTATGGCGATACATTGCTGATTTTTGCTCTTTTTCATGCCCCAGTCTCTTCCCCACAGTGAGCCCCGCCGAAACGCATTACCTTCTGCTTCGATAAATAAACAAGTTGAGCTACTTAAGATTTAAGTTTCAGTTGTGTGTAGTTGTTTTTGTTGTTTTCGTTGTTGTTGTCGGACGAGCGTCGAGTTGTTAGTGTGGACAAATTTATAGTGGGTACTTTTACCCCATGCACCCTTGCATCTCACTCCAGTTGCAGCTGCAGCTGCAGCTCTAAAGTTCCCTTCGTATTGCTACAAAATGCATATTACGTATACGCTATGTATGCGCATCTCAAGCATGAAACTCTCATGCACAATAAACAGCAGCAGCAGCGATGCCAACGTTGACGTCGACGCCGCTTCTCAGCGTGTGCGTGTAATAATAATAAACATATAAATGTTTACGTTAAATTAAATTGAATGCAAAATGGCGGAAATGTTAAAAAATGTTAAAATGTTATTCGCCTTGTTGACTTTGAACGAACGCTTCACTTGTTAGCGCCCCTGACGATGGCGACAATTTAAGATATTGCTTTAAGTGTTCCCTTTCGCTCTCTCCCTCTCTCCCTCTCTCCCTCTCATTCTCTAACTTCTAACAGAATCAAGGGCCACACCCCTTTCTGGCAGACCCATTTGGCAGTTGTCAAGCAAAGTGCAGCCATAAATACGTTAGCGTTCGATATGTTTCGGTACTGGGAATGCCAGCTGCAACAACTAACCAGGCTAAGTGGCTGCACTCACAAAGTTGCCACAGGCCATGGCCCATATATCCCCCATACCCTATTTTGACATGCCACTTGATGCAGCTCATATGTGTATCCATCAACTGGTACTCGCATCCGAAGCAGTAAAATTTTGTATAAATGAAATCACTTTAGTAACTTGACGCCACTATGGCAACTCTGGCAACTGAGCTTCTCTCCCCGCTCCTCTTCTCGTCTTTTGCTGCCTATCTTATGAAGGCGGCATCCATTTTTCTATAATGTTATTTGCACAGGCGACGACTTTAAGCAAGTTAAACAACCACATGCAGCAGGTTCTATGGGGTGGTTAATTCTATAGCAAGTTCAAAGTAAATGCGCACATATAAAAAGATTATCGACTGAAAGATGCCCTTTATACAGCTCAAAGGCTTGATCAGAAAATCTATAACCTATAGGGAAGCCTAGATGGCGCCCACAATTTCGGCATAAATAGAGTTTTGGATATAAAATTTAAAGTCTTGTTCGAAAATAAGTTTCATTAAATTTCATAATTTTGCAGTTTTTTCTTTAGAAAGAATTTTGAATATAAAAAAATGGCGTCAAGGTAAAATAATAATTCCAAGAACGATAAAGTTGATATCTCAATAAACAATTACTTACTAACTTAATTTAACATAAATATTTATTCCAAGAATCTTTATCAGTGTTGTGCCCAGTGTTTTGCCATTACGCGTAATTTTTTAATGTCTACACATTGGTGACGACAATGCGTAAACAATGTAGACAATCCGCAAACAATGTAAACAATCCGTAAACAATGTAAGCAATCCGTAAACAATGCAAACAATGTATTAACAATGTCTACAATAATATCCTTCATAGGTTTGGCTACGCTGCTGGTTGATTTTTGCTGTTGTTATCTTCTTTTTTTAAAGGGCCTGAAACCCTTGCTAAAAAAAATTAAAAACAAAAAGCTAAATGAAATGTGTCACCCAATTGCAATTACCTATAATATTTATATTTTATTAATTTACACGTTAGATATTACTTATATTTATATAAAATTATATATTTAATAATAAATAATTTCACGGACTTACCTCTCTCGACCAGGTCTGTCATTCGAAAAATCCAACTATTTTCAAACCATTTAATACAACTCCATTATGGTGCACCATAATATTATAATAATGAACAATAAAGGTGGATAATTACCCAACTTTAATTGAATATAATTCATTTATATTCAACAATTTTATATAACTTCTTTCTCTTGATTTCGCCAGCTCACTCTTCTCACATTTTCGGCATTGTCTACATTGTTGACATTGCTTACATTGTTTACACGTTTACAATTTATAGTTGACACTTAATTGTTTACACGTAGACAATCGTGTAATCTACACTTATCACTTATCTTTATATACTTTGTTCTACCACAAGCTCAGAACCGAAAATAGGTAAAAGGAAAAAATTGAACGCATCGGAAACCTCAAGCACAATATGTCCAGAAGTCATAAAATTATGAAAACAAATTACATATTCGAAAAATAAACTCAAAATGAAACAAATAAACGAGAACAAACTTTGGCATAACAATTTGCTTAGCATAATAACAGAGGGTGGAAAAGATAGCCAATGGGGAAAAGCTGCATTTTCATTACGCTTTCCAGACACGTGCTAATATAGTAAACAAGAAAAGCGACATATCAAGACACAGATAGCAGCCAATGTCGGGTTAGTTTGCTTTAATGGTATGCATTTATAATGAATTTACGAAAAACAATGTATTTATTAATATATTAAACTACTGCAGTTTGCCCAATTTGCGAGCTATAAAAACTCTAAGGCGATAGACACCGTACTGAAGTGCAGAACAGCAAACTAAAAGAACTGAAATCCATCCAATATTCTTTAAAGCCTGACTGGGCTTTTCATAATCCAATATTTTATATATAAAGGTTCGTCCGAATCTGGAAAGGAAAGCATTTTGTAATTACTACACACACAGTATTTACTATATTTTCTTTACGGATCCAAGCCACCGAGTAAGTAGTAAACATAGGAAAATCCGGCGTAGCCCATTGCTAAAAGCAAAGGATACAGAAAGTGCATCAGACGTGACGGATGGGCAACTAACATGTGATCCACGGTGAAGAGCAGCAGAGGCATTGCATGAATCCAAATATTGTAAATATGATAAATTAGTTTTCGTTTTGGCTCGTCGCGATAAAGGCAGAACCAGTAGACAATGGATACGATGTGCGAAAGTATTAAATTGATCCAATAACAGGCCCAGTAACACTTTACTAGACAGCGACGGGTTACTGAGGGATAGGGTTATAAGATACTTAAGATAATATATTTATGGAACTGGTTGATGGGATCACTTTAAATTTGTTTTCATTTTCGGTCTTATAGGTCTGTGTTTGACTTTTGGTTACTTTTTGTGTTGAATGTAAATCATTTTTATTTCATTAGTTTTTTTATGTCCTCCTCTAATTAATTGATTTTAAACAATAAACTCACCCATTTTATCTGAATCTCTATGATGTATCGAAACAAAAATGGCCCCACTTATGCTGGTTACGCCGCATAATATGAAATTCCAATTTGTTAAGTATATAAAAACCGTTCCTCCTTTGAAAAATAATATCAAATAAGAGATTACACCTGTCCCGAAGAAGGCAGCCAAACTCCAGCGATATATAAGAAATCTGCATGATTGAAGCTCCGTTTGCCACTGTTAAAATGAGAGAAAGTATTTCAGAGTAGAAAGAAGAAGTGCTCCCTTGTAGTTACTAACTTGAGATCTGAAGAAATCTTCGGGTGCATGATGATGTAGTCCAATACTCCGTATTTGTAACTCTTCCCGCAGCTTTAAAGGCTCCTGTCGTAGCTCAGTTGATTGGGTCATATTCTCTGTTTATCTTCCGTCATCGAAAATTTAGCGATATGTTTCTAGATGAAAATAAAGAATTTAGAATACTCAATTAACATATTTACGAGAATATTCTGAGGGTTATATCAAAGTGGAGTTTTTAAATAAAACGCTTACATTTATGTGAGATTCCTCCATCTTCTTCTTATCTGTGTTGCATAATTAACTGTTACATGTGTCTGAGCCCAAGCATGGGTTTGAGCTTTATTGCGGTTCCAGACTTGATGTGCTCTGCGGAAAATTACGACATGTGCCTGACATCATTTCCCTTTTCCCATCTCACATTGCTCCTTAACGTGACCGAGAGACGACGATCCCACGGCGACGACGACGTCCTTTTGAGCCAAGCAGACACTTTTAATTGAGAGACACTTGGATGAGTTGTAGCGCGCAATTAAAATGCCATTACACTTAAATACAAGACTTAAGCTCAAGCACAGTGGGCTGAGCATTGCAATCGTTCCTTTGAATTATGCTTTACTCAACGGACAACTATTATTCATTATCGTTCTTAAGTTTAATTTACTTCTTATTTCTTTGCTACAAACTGGAGAATTGTTTAAATAAGATTACCATTTAAATGGTTTGTATTTTGCACAAAACAACGACTACAATATAAAGTTCAATTGCATCGCTTAGCACAAGTTCAATAGAACTTAATTCTGTTTTTCTGCTAATCGTTCATTTGATTTGCTCTTTTTTGCGAAAAACGCTCACTTTTTAGCTAGGATGAAAAAACTTTATTTTAATAATATATTTAATTCAAGGCTGCAAACCGGTTCTGAGCCGAACCTTGGTACACCGGTTTTTAAGAAACTCGAACTGGATCATTAACCGAACCTTTGATATTATCTACGCCGCGAACCAGAACCTGAACCGATCCACTTTCTTAAATAAAGGGTTCGGTTCGAAATATAATAGTTGTATACATTGTCTTCATCTCTAATCTTGCGCAACTATTTGAAACATCGAATTCAAGTCATATAATAATATGATATCTTAAAACTACTTAATATTTTAAAAAAGCTAGATTTTGTTTTAAAAAAAAGAAAAATTTTATTAAAAATAATTTGTTTGTGTATTAAATTAAACAAAGTTTCGAACTGAAACCTTGGGTTCAGGGAGTAAATAAACCGGTTCGCGAACCGAACCTAAGTCTGGCTCTATGGCTCAAACCATCGAACCGAAGCTGCACCAAAATTTTGGTAGTTTGCAGCAGGTGGTTTGATTTGTTTTAATATTTTTTTTTGATAAAGATTTTAATGAGGTTGTCTAGTAACTACTCCTCACTGTGCAGAATCTTGGTAAGTCCTGCAACAAGGTTTAAGGATTTACATGTACATCAGAAGGAATTGGGTTGGATGCGTTCAGTTGAAATTTCCTTCACGAGGCTTGCCTTGAACCAAGTTACCTTTTATATCTTTCACACTTTCTCCGCTTATTTTTTTCACTGAAAGTCCTGAGCTAGGCTGTCCTGAATAAACTTTTTGCATACATTTTGTTTGTTTGTCGATTTTTTCACATTGCACAAGTCCATAGCTCTATCAAAATCACATGTAACGTCCACGCCCACTCCTCATCTGCGGGCTTTGGAAATGCAAATATAGAATAAAAAGTTCACCGTGCCAACTCGTTTCTTTCTCTAACTATCTTCCATCCTTCCAACAATCCTTCATTTCCTTTTGCTTTTGCTCAATTTTCGTGTATTAGTTTATTTCTGTGGCATTCCAATTGATTTGCTGAATTGCGCATCAATCACAGAAAATTTGTGCTCCAAGTTTACTTTCATGTGGGTCGATGTGCGGGTTTTCATGTGGTATTTTGGCATTATATTCAATAGGTATGTCGATTCCCAATAGAGACTGTGGCTGAGCAATTCGTTTTTTCTGATTGGATATAAAGAAATATCAAAGCTCTGTCAATTATGTGGCTTCACTTGATACTGCAAAGTCTAGTAAAGTCAATTATCCTGAACGAAGTTGATTTAGAAAGACCAGGGCTGTAAACTAAACAAAGCAGAAAACCAATTAATTTACTGGAATAATGAGGTTTGTTCAAATAACAACATTGTTTCTAATTATGGTATATACCTTCATATTAAATTTCTTAACATTTGAAATGGAAATTCAATTAAATTTATCAAATTTGTTTTGTTAGAAAAGGGTTTTTAAAAATTGGATTGGAATCGACAATAATATTCAACAAATTCTAAAACTCGTTAATTTTTCTTTACTGGCTTACTTTCTTAAGCCCGTCATAATATTTACTGTACTTCTTTAGATTAATTAAATTTCCGCAGTGCCAGAGCAGCTCGTCGCATAAACCCCAATTTCATTGAAATTACACTGACAATGGCAGCCAATAATGATTTGTAATCTGTGCCAGTTGCTATACACAGGACATAGGACCAAGGACCGACCTAGGACACCGTCCATTGGATATGGCAAATGGTGGCTTGGCATGCCGCCCACGAGTTAGGCACAAAATTCAATTTCGAAAGACCCGGCGCATTGGCATGCAGGTCGCAAACGTCATCATCATCAACATCATTGTCAAATCAATTGGCGGATTGAGGCCTTTGCGTGCTAAGACACGACGATATCGTTGCACATCATTATACAGGCGCGGTCCGTAGCTCGTTACTATGCGTGGCTATATCACGACTTTAGATTCGTCTCGTCTACCCTATTGCCAACGAGAGAGTATAACGACTTTATGATAGTGTCAGTGCAATAATTTTAGCTTCTCAACTATCGATAGGAATTTCAAACAATAAGAAAATAAGAAATTATCGGATCGAAGTTGTGCTGTATCTTAATGATGATTGATATATATATATATGGTCTAAAATGTCACTATTATTTTGAAGTGTATTCAACTTAGGCAAGTGTATATCATCGTCGGTGTATCTAAGCGTCCATTTAATGCTCTTGTTTTTACTCTGTTATTAGACTCCTGGGAGTTCTCGCTTGCAATTTGCAATCTCTCCTTGAGAGTGTGCTATGACAGTTTTTGTATAAGTATATTTATCAAATGCAAACATAAATACATGAGAGCATATCATCTTGATTCTAGTATGCTTGTCCTTATATCGTCCTAGTGGGTGTGCTTGGTATGATGTTTGGCCTAATGAGGCCTGTGGTGCCTTGTCATGTGATTCTACTTCCTACAAAGCATATCAACATTTTATTGCATGAATTTCAAATTTCCAGCTCGCATAGTTTTTATATTGTACAATGTATATGTATACATGGGATTCAACAGAAGTGTCACTCGTGATATGTCCAAAATATACACATACACATAAATGTATTTGTACAAAAAATTTGTGCTGATATTATTGCATTTGCTGTGAGGCGCTTGTCAAGATTTGTTGGCAAAATGTGTAAATGAAAGTAATTTGAATACATTTTTTTTGTCAATTCAGAAAATAAATATTGCAAAAAGTTTGCGTCAGTGCAACTTTTATAATTGTAAAATGAAGTTATTGTTGACAACAGAAAAAAAAATAATTTTTGTGGAAGGAGCTCGAATTTTCAGAAATCGCTGAAACAGCCGTCCCAAATATTGTTCCAAGACAATCTGAAGTTGATCGCATGGGAAGACTTCGGGTTGCGGATTCTTGAATTCTCCCTGGTTGTTAGCAAAAAAATTTCAGATTTCCTTCAGGTTCCGCTTCCCAATGTGATTCCTTTCCATGTGCATATCCTTTTCTTAATTATAAGGCATACACTGATAAAAATGACTAATTTAAATACAGAATCGATGCATTTTGAGCACTTTAATTAAGCTTTTCACTTGAAAAAAAATATAAACAAAACTTCTTGACGCAGATTTTCTTTAAATAATCGAATAAGTGCAAACAATTGAGAATGCATATTGAAAATGTACATAAATGAGGGCGGGCAACGTGGACTCTTACACATACACAGACACTCATTCGCACAGACTGGGACAATCAATTATGCAATGCGAAAAGTCAAGTCGTGTCCTCGGACTCGGAATACAGAAGCAGAACGAAAAATCGAAAGGCATTTGCGTCAATTTCTCAATGAGAATCTAAAGGGTATGGCGGCAAACCAGTTAAGGGGGAGTAGAAAGAAGGCACGACCAGAGTGGACGCCTGCAATGCGCCATAGCTCCCCACACCCAAAATCTACTCTAGCAGAAGCTCTTCTGACTTGGAAAGTCAGGACAACAACAGGCTGGCAAGCAACCACTTTTTTTATTGACAAAAGGAAGAACTGTCGACTGACGATTTTCATTGAATATTTTTGTCCGTATTGCCATCAAGTAAGTGTGTTCGAGTATGTGGGTTTATGTGTGTGTGTGTGTGTATTTTGCCAGTATCCTGTGCCTGTCAGAAGTTTGTGCCAAAGGCTACAAAACAGTTTACACAGCAACAACAAAAGGCGCCTGCAGGATCGCCTCACAAAATTTTGCTGACCTCAATATTTGTTCAACTTTTCAGCAACAATTTCGCTATGCGATTTGCCTTCTTTAACCGACCCTAGTCTCAATCAAGTCCCTCCCCCTTGCCCCATGCCTGTCTGTGCTGTCATAAATGCCTGCACTTTGGCAGTTGTTGTGCAGCGAAAGTGTTTCTGGTTTGTGCAAGTGGCTGAAGTTGCTCAGTTTTGTTGTTTTATTGGCTTGATTTGATGCCAAACTTTTGCATTGCCTATGCTTCGAGTTTTCCTCCTCTTTCTCCAACAGGACCAGTCTCAGTTCTCGCCTTAAACAGTCCATTTCATGCATCAAACTACAATCCAAAGGTTGAGCTGCAGGTTATGAATAGGTTAGCGTAGTCCAATTTATATCCCAAATTTATTTGATCATAACCATCAAACTTACCAACATGCGTGCCGCGAATCGAAACATCAGCAGCAACTGCACCACAGGACCCAGAAAGAAGATTGCCATCAGTTGCAAACTTAGCGAGAACCGGCTTAGAACCAACCATTGCCACATCGAGTACACAAAGCAGACGCACATCGCCAGGTTAGACATAATCACCAGGCTGCTGACGTAGACCAGTTTACAGCGCTAAAATAAGCCAGAAGTTCTACAATCCATCTCAATCATAATTGATTGTCGAGCTAGGATATCTGTCAATCTAAAGCAATTTTATTCAATCTAATTTCAATAAAGACATTTTAATAAGATCTAATTCGCAAGCTGACGTATAATAGCTGATAGCTCTATAATATGATAGAAGTTCTACAATCCACATCAATCACAATTGATTGACGAGCTAGGATATAACTAAATCTAAAGATATTTTATTTAAACTTATCTAGATGCTGAAGAAGTTTTACAATCCATCTAAAACACAATTGATTGACAAGCTACGGAATTTCGGAAAATATCAATTGATTGATAGATTCATCTGTTAATCTGAAGTTACTTGGGTCAAGCTTGAAAAGATATTGCTGGTCTCTTCATAAAAAAAACTCAAACGCTGATTTTTTTGGAACCTTGTTTAAGTGATCAAACATTAAAATTCGATTTAAGCAAACTTAATTAAAATCTATCGTTAATAAGTCTACCACAATGATTTAGATTAGATTTTGATTTTGATGAAAAATGTGACTCACCGGCACAATTAGAGCTAGAATGAAGGGCAGTAGTAGAGCTAAGTGATGTCTAAAAGAGTTTCAAAGAAAGTCCAGCTTTTGGACGTCAGTACTACGTGAAGTTCCTCATAAGTCTGAAGCGCAGCAGGTGCCTCATATACCAATGGAACATAATAAAAGGTATTCACCGGACCCGAGTTGTTAATGGATGCTGAATGAGAAAAATCCGTGAAAACCGGCGAAATTTATCAAAGTTTTAATAGAAACTCACTTTGAGCCATATGCTTGAAACGATTTATAATATGGTACAGGAAAAAATTATGAATGACAAGGAAAATGGCTTCTCTCTTAAAAGGAATGATGGATCGCTGCTTGGAGACGTCCAATTCACCTTAATATTATTATAATGCTCATGTGCAACTACTTACGATGTACAAAAATAGCTGATATGAGAGTACAATTACAGTTACTAAGCCCCCATTTACATCTGCCATAACGCTTAACGAACTGTATATAATTTTGCTGATTTCACTAATAATTTTGTTGAAATTAAAAGCAATGATAACAATTTATTAAATATTTACATCACAACATGGCAAGACATCCTTAATTAAGTGTCTTAATAAAGAGCACCTGCCGTAAGTCTTTGTTTAAGTGCTTACAGCTTTCAATTATCAGTTAGTTCCGTTTGACCAAGAGGACCGATTAATTTAATTAAATTTGGAAACTTGTGTAAATAATGGAAAATACGAGTGTTGCATCTTAACATTTAAGATAAGTGTCATTCCTAATTGTCTGACCAAGAACAATAATTTCGATAAGAGTGCAACATTGTGCAATAATAAACAACAATACAATTTTAGATAATTTATTTGAACTTGAATAGAAGCTGCCTCTTTCACTTTAATCAACTGCTTGCAGAATGCTCTCAAGTCATTTCTATATGTTATTATTTATTTGAATATAATAGCCAATAACAGACAGAATAGTGCGTGTTATTATAAATATTATGTATTATAAAATAGACGGATAGGATAGGCTATAGTTGAGTTCCCGACTATAGGACACCCGTTACTTATATAAATATCTATAAAGTATATTGCGAATTTTTAAATCTCAGGGTACATTAGTTTGGTTTCGATATCTTATAAAACAAAAAATTTGTCGTACTAAAACTTAAATGCTTTGTAATTGACTAATTATGTAGTTATAATAAATTGTACAGTTACGTTTTCTCATCTTGAATTCAAAGCCTATTGTAGCCAAAGGGCTTTACTTCCTTAACTGAAACCCTAACGGAAACAAATCTTTTTTATGATACCGAAACCTAAAAACCAAATCTATTTAAGCCGAACCAACCGATTAGTAGTCGATTCATGTAAAACGGTTAGGATCGCTTTAATCAAGCATTAATTTCATTTTTGTTTTAAAGGTTTAATCATGGTTTCTCAAATTTATTTTAATCCTTAATTTGAATATTTATCAGATCTTTTTCTTATAACATTTCTTCAACTTGTTATTTTTTGTGAACCGAAATCGTATCATTTCGAAACCGAGACCTACAAAATACCGGAAATCGTTAAGAAACCGATATACAACGATTTTTCGCAACCGAAAACCAAAATACAAACATGCGGAAACCTGTTCGCGTTATGAAGATGAAAGGCGTACTATATCATATTAATTTGCTACTTTCATTCGCTTAATATCAGAAAAGAATAACGTCATCAATAAATGGAACTTTAACAAGAAAACCAAACTTCCTTTATCGACCAATTTGTCTAGACTGAAAGGTTGAAAGCGACCCTTATTTAATTATGTATTATGACTTCAAGTACATAATAATATTTACGATTGATGCTCTTTTTTTAAACACTCTACATAATACTTTGAAATATAAGTATAAATAGGTACTACCTATTGTAAGTATGTATGTGTATGCATGTATTCAAAATGAAATGAAAAGACAATGTTTTTTGTTTGCTTTTGGTGATATCGTTATAAATAATGACTGCGATTAATTATGATGTAATCCTGACTCTGCTTGCTGGTCGACTTTTTTTTTAACTTTCGTTCTTTTTTTGGTATAAATGTTGCAAATTTAATTAAACATTAATCATAGCACCAAGCAAAGGCAGCCGAGTGCATTAAATTGACGAAGAGCGCATTAATTAACGACGCGTTGGCTGTCCTAGTAACTGGGCCGTAAAGGATTTGCGTTATTAATTGAACGATTTCCTCGGCCATGTTTTTACAAAGAACATTCGTAATACCCATAATACCCATGCTATTTCGATGCCAATGGATGCAACATCACATACCAATGTACAGTCAAATATATATAGGTATTATTAACCGTGGTAACTTTTTGGAACGACTGTCACGTATGACACAGATCCGGATTTGGATCCCGGATCCACATTCCGTACAGGCGCACATTTCATCAAAGGAATTGAACTTGAATTGATTTTGCCCACACACTTTACACATATTTCCGTGTGTGTGATGTGTGTTCATTTGTCACATATACCGTGGCCTAATGTCTGTCATTTGGCTGGGCAAAATTCACAAAGCGACAATAATTTTGGGGCGTTAAGACAAAGCGCCATTACGATGACAATTTTTGTCTTAAATTTCAATTTCTGTACTATGTCAACTTTTTTCTCCTTTGTGATCATTTTTTTCGCAAAGTGAATTTTGTATTTGCAATAACATTTAGCCATAACTGATTTCATTTCGATAATTCTTCCAAGTACTAAATGGATTTTTGTTACACATTTCTTAAATTTATGTATGCTACTTATATATTATAGTAAACCAGCAGGTCGTGGTGTTTTAGATTACGCAAACAAGCAAGGTCAAAAAATAATCTTAAAATCAGACTGACTATTCATCTAGTTTTATGAAGACCAATTAATATTATACATTTATTTATACTTTACTATTTTGTATTACTCAAATCCTTCCAATATGATATAAACCTATCAGATCTGTCCAATTTAAACTCTTGGAAGGATTTAGGTAATGAGCCCGTGCACTTTTCTAAGAGGAATTTTGAAGTAGGACCGTTGATGGTTTGGGCTGAGTTTTAAGAGTCTGAATATTAAAACCCGTTTCTAGAGATTTTGTTACAAGTTTGAATTAGTTAACTTTATTTGACCTATCATTTAATGATTCCTCTTATGTTCGTCAAATATTTCGTTAGCCAAATCTCAAACACTGCAACAAAATACATCAAGACAAAATAGAACAGGTAAAATTATAGTCGAGATCCGCTATAGAATTACCCGTTACTAACTTAAATATGTAAAGGATTTTTTTAAGAATTTTTTTTTTAAAAAAATTTGTGATTATTAATGTTATTTTATATTGCCTGAATCCAGTTGAGAATTCTCACAAGAATGACAGAAAAGTTTGCTTGGCATATTGTGTTGCTGTGACTTTTTGTCGATTCAAATTTCAATTACAACATTCTCAGTTAATTGACTCTATATGAACATTTTGCCCAACACACACATTTTTGTGTGATGTATGTTCAATACATATAACTGATTTCATTTCGATAATTCTTCCATTTGTGGGCAAAATGGATTTTTGACAAAGCATTAAATTTATGTTTTGCTACTTAATATTAAGTATTGCAACCTAAGCATTTTTTCAAAGTGAAATAATTTCTACTCCGATTTCTATTTATCTAATTATATATTTACCAATTATATCTTAAATACTACTTTTGTATTTCTATTTCCAATGATAAAAATCAGATCAATTTACTCTATTTGTTTAGGTAAATCCTGCAAAGATTTTGATATAAACATCTCTTTAGATCTGTCCTTTAAACTCTTTTGAATAAACATTAGAATCTGTCCGTGCACTTTTCTCTTGGAATTTTGGAGTGACCGTGGGCTGAGTTTAAAGTAACCGTTGATAAAAGTTTCTAGAAAACCCGTTTGTTTTTGTTACAAGTTTGAATTAGTTAACTTTATTTGACCTATCATTTAATGATTCCTCTTATGTTCGTCAAATATTTCGTTAGCCAAATCTCAAACACTGCAACAAAATACATCAAGACAAAATAGAAAAACACAAATAGAATGTAGTCGAAGAGATTGCTTCATTTCCGAGTAGAGGAACACGCAGAGCTACAGACTCATTTACACTTGTTGGACTAAAACTGTTAGAACCTAAGTAATTTATGCATACAACGGCATTTAAATGCGTTGAACGCGATAAGGGAGAAAGTCAGAGAAATTGCGGAGGAGTCAAGGGGTCGACACTGACAGTTCGTCGGACGGTCGGTCAAAATTCCGACAGCAATGTGCTTAATATGGGTTTACTCTCATTTTTCACAGCAACAAAGTGTTCCTTTTATAAAGGCAGACAAAAATAGGGAGAGGGGAGATAACTAGAGAAGGAGCGAAAGAGAGAAATGAGCATAATGGGTGCCAAAAGCCAAAGAGACACGAGACATTTTATGCGACTTTGGGGAATTGTTTAGAAAATTGACAAATTATAGTCGTAAGTGGCACGATTAGTTTTTCTGGCCAAATGTCCCAAGGTTGTCGCCTTTTCGCTTTGGGAGCTGCCTCTCTCGTAAAACACTCCAAGACACCCAACCACAAAGCCACCCAACCACTATACATATAAGTATTTATAAATTTGAGTCTGCACCAATGCTGTTTCCAGTTCGTCGCATATTATTAATAATTCAATTTCGCCCTCTCACAGCAGGCTTAAACACGCAACAGCTCGCAATACGTGAACTGCCCCGCCCCTTTGCCACCCCGCACCACACTCTCTTACTCGCTCCCGTTCGGCATAGCGCTCATTATGTATTCATGCAAGTGAAGTGCGAAAGCTCATATGGAGGAATAATAAATTGAATTTAGTCTACGAGCCTTCACAATTGCATAAGTAGTTACACGTGATGCCAGCTGCCGTGCCGTTAGATTCTTAGATACAAATGTATCTCAGTAACGCGACACTCATGCGATAGTTTTGTTTGATGGTTCATCGCCTCATTGAACTGTATCTTGAACTGGAAAATATAGATACGATGTGTTACTAACTTCGATAAGCACTCCAGGTGTTTGGAAAAAACTGATGAGACAATAAGGTAATTAAACTGTGAACTGAATTAAAATAAGGTCTTGATTTGTTAACTAAATTTTAATACATGTTAATTTAAAATTTAAATTCTTAAGTTTAAAGAAATGTTATAAGTATGAATAAATGTTGCAATGAGCAATTTTCAATTTGACAATTAGACTTCAAAGTTCCGTTCATTTTATTGTTTTTTTTATCAGTGCCTTAAGCTAAGGCTTTTTGCTTTCCGACCTCAGTGTAAACTGACTAATTCAAAGTAAATTTAGAACGAGTAACTCATTAATTTTATGTGATGAGAAAAACCTAAAGAACTATTTAAAGTCTCAGTATAACACAAGCAACCTGGCCAAATTATAGCCGCTGAAAACATAACAAAAAAACAAAGCATAACTGACAGAGCATAACTACAACATCACAAGTGACCAAACCTAAACAGCATACGCAGTTACCAAATCATTCGGACACATTTGAAGCAAGAATTCACCGTGGGACCGGTGGAAGGAACCGGACAACGTTCCGAAGCCTGAGTAAATTTAATTTAATTCACATTTGATTTCTGGGTTTGAATAAAATTTATTTGATCGGCTGCATGAATTTTAACATATAATTTTGACATAGTTTCAAAGTTTATAGATTTAGAGGAGGGCTTTTACGATACCACAGACAGGAATCTACGGCATAGTAGTGCAAACCCGACGCCTCTTATGACGGCAACTAGTGGTCACCTTGCATGCCTGAAGACAGAAAATGAAATTTAAATTAAAGTAAAGTAAAAATTGAAATTGTTAACTCTGGGATCAAAGTACCTGTCGACGATAACGATCCTTCTTGCACTCAGAAAGACGGCACCAAGCCCGAGCTGCCTTCATCACCAGATCCTTCGGTTTCAGGCCGCAATGCTTACGTCGATAGACGCGTAGAAAATTGAGATATCCATTATTTGTAATGGGCCCAGGCTTCTGGCATTTGACTCTAGCGCAGCGAGATTTACGCTTTGGCTTGCACCGTGGCTTAGGACACGACTTACGCCTTGGAGCGCATCTTGGCTTAGGTGCACATCTTGGCTTTGGGGCACATCTTGGCTTCTTGCGCATGGCACAACGTGGCTTAGATGGCCGGCAACTGCGCTTTTTGGCACAGGCACTGAGACCCTGTCTCATACCACATTCATCGACATCATCCCTGTTAATGTTAAAGGGACTCTTCATCTTTTGGTATTTCATCTTTTGGGAGCTCGACATCCGATTCCACTCTTTTCCGGCCATTAACATGCTTTGACCATTAAAGCCATATCGTGTGCCATATTCATGAATAAACTTGGCAAAGGCATTGTTTGTGCAAGGTCCTTTAAGCATGCTCTTCTGGGGTTGTAAAGTATTGGCTGCCGCCATTATATACTTGAAAGAAATTAAAGAAGAATATTGAATATCAGATGAAATAGATGACATTTTCTATTAAAAGGAATATAATATTTAAAAGGAATACCAGTAGATCTCAAATTTTATAATTTTAGCACAATTGAAGACAAATTTAACTACCGATAAATATGAATAGGATGCATATAACTGGCTTATCGACAACTTAATCTATCAATAATTAAGAAATTATATACTTATATTATCGCTTAGAAATAAATAGAATTAAAACGATCGATGAATACAGATGTCGTGTTATATTGATAACTACTACTACGAAAAGTAAAACTTTACTAAGAAAGATTGGATAACATATGGAAGGAAGAACGAGAATAAAATATCATATGGAATATTGAATTTCTCTTTGAAAAATACTTAGAATATAAATGAATAAAGAATATAGAATACTGTATGGAATTATCTTTCTCTTAAAGAGAATAATATCACAGAATGTGGAGCAGATAGAATACCGCATGGTATAAAATCTTATATCTACAACTTATTGCTTATTCTTATTCTTACAGCTCACCATTATTTGCAACAGATACTACAGCACAACTTTGACCCTCGCCTAAACATAGTCAGTGATGTGGACTAATATGATAACTAAGACGAGGAATTACTCGGCAAGTGGACAGGTTGTGGCTGTGGTAACTGCAAACTGGGAAACTGCAGACAACTGTGTCGAGTGGAGTGTCGCTTCGGGCAGCCAAAACCCATAATTAATATCACTTTACAGTTGCAAGAGTAGATTTTGGAGTAAACAGCTTTACGGACTGTTTATTTAATTGTTTTGGCCATTCGTCCTGACTTAAGACTACCTATGGGCCATGCTCACATTTGGTCAAGGTAATTGTCTGAACATCTTATTGTGTTCAAGGGATGGAGATATTTCTTTTGTTCTTGGTTCCAGCTGGTTCATATTAATTTTTGCCATTAATACTTAATAATACAGATAACAAAGGTTTTTTTTTCTAGAACCAAATATTAAAAATGCGCTGAATATCTAAATTCCTAAAATAGAAGAAAACATTCGATGTCTTAAATATTTTAAACTCGTTCATACTCTGTAGCACCTAAAAAGAGTTTCCTAATATTTTGCAAAACTAATTTGAATAGGAGCATTTATTTGGTAGAACTGAACTATTGTTTTGCATACATGTGTTGGTATTTAATTAAAATTACCAAGCATATAGACCGTAATTAACTAAACAAACAATAATTTATCTAAGCCTCTGTCTATGTTAGTTGCTAAATGCATTTGCAAAATTATGAATTCTTGTGGACAGGCTTATATTGTGATTTATATCCATCTGTGCCAACCTTCTTCAGTATCCCACTTTGGAACATAATACGTGTACAGCCCATTTGCAAATGTGTCTGACTTTGTATGCAAAGTTGAAATCTATTCTCGGCCCCAGGAAGAATGGGCTGAGTTGGTTTCCAGTCCGTGAAGATATTATTTCTGTGATAGTTAAATAGCACATAAATATTATTATAGAATACTATTTAATCGGGAGCTCCTGGATCATTTCAAGCTTAAAGCGACCGTCCAGTTGTTGATTGATGAGTAAAGTAGACAGAACACTGAACTGAACATCGAGGCAAGATAACATTTAAGTTAAAGACTAGAAGAAAAAACAGCCTGTGAAAGTCCCTGCCATAATTTTTTACATCTAACCTCAAATGCTAAGGAACGCTTCCTTAATATAGACCCTTTTTTGTACATAAGTGCAGAGTCTACAAAGAAGGCTTATGCATTCCCAAGAAAGGGGTATGAAACATCTTTTCACATCTCTTTCCGAGGCGCATAATAAAAAGTGCTTTGTAATAAAGTCACTTGCAATGGAATCACGTGCCTAGTAAGTACCGGCGGGAAAAAATGTGGCAGCTCTTTGGGCGTTGATGCCTTTGATTAAGAAATTGACAGCGAAAGATGGTAGACAAGTGCCGGAAGGGAAGAGAAGAGAACAATTTGACGACGAGTAAGGTAAGTGCAGTGCGCGTCGAGTGATTATCATTAGCCGCCAGAATAGTTGCCATTTAGCACGCACAACGAGCAACATCAGCAACGAGCAGCTGCAACAATATTTGAGTAATTGTTTGCTGTAGCTGCAACATCAGCAACAGCGGCACTGCACTCGTAGATGCAACAAATTTGCATACATTCGATGCCACCCCCTCGACCTGCCACTCCCCGAACTGCCGGGTATCTGGGTGACTCTGTGAGTTGCACGTAGAAACAACTGCTGCTGCTGCTGCAGTAGTAGTAATTGCAACAAACAATTAGCGTCAGTTGGATTTATGTTTACAAGCTTCGACTGCCAAGTCATTATCCAGGCAGTTGGTGCGTGAGAGCATCAGAAGAACTTTACGTTCAATAAGTATTTATTAGTGGGTGTTTTGTCACATTGCATATCATATCCAGAATGAACCGAAAGTTTCATAGAATTATTTTAATTAATTCGACAGAGTGAATATTCAATTGAATTATTGAAGAATTTTTGTTTTAAATCCTCTCGAAAATAAAAATGGATGTTTTATCGGATTTTAAGAACTTTCCTAAATCTTATTAGTTCGATACGGAATTTCCACAAAGAGAATAAAAAAATAAAATTTTTGCACTTACCTTCGATGTCTCTTTTTGTAAAACTGAATTCACAATAATTTAAAATATAAAAAAGATTTAAAAAACTATAAAAAATATTGAGTATTTATAAAATGTGTTGTTTCAAGCACTGACTTTCAATGTATACTAAACTATAATACAGTTGAGTAGGTTACGTTCAAATAAATTGAACATATACGCCTCCTGAGCCTTCGAAAATAATATTTGACGATGAAGTAAAAATTTTAGTTGAAGTTTAAGTAATGTAAAGCTATACCACTGCATAATGAATAAGATAAATAAAATGAAATGAAATGTGTAAATTAAAAGTAACTGCACTATTTCTCATTTCTAAAAACGATAAAAAATATATATAATAGAAAATTACTTTGGTTCCGTCTGAAAATTTATAAGTTCCTGGAAGCAAAACGACGGCGGAATAAAAATAATCCATCTAATAATAACTGCGAAAATTTGATAACGGAACACAAATCTTTGCATTTTTGTTCGACTGTTAAGTTGATAAAATACTATTTTGGAATAAAAATTTCAAATAATTACATAAATAAATATTAATCACTTTTTATTGAAATTTACCGATCGGCTCGTGCCCATATTTAGTCGTAAGTTTTGGACTCGGGCCGTGTCGGGCCTAAAAAATAAGGCCCGCACCCAACTCTAGTTTCAATCCGATTTTCGAAAGCGAAACAAGAAAGCGTTTTAAGACTCCGTACTTAAAAAAAGTACAAGGGTTTATTGGGTTTGTTTAAAATAATATGTGTTTAACATGCAGAAGGAGGCGTGGCAGACCCTGTAAAGTATATATATTCTTGATCAGAATTAATAGCCGAGTCGATATAGCAATGTCCGTCTGTCCGTCTGTCTGTTCGTCTGTATGAGCGCCTAGATCTCAGAGTCTATAAGAGCTAGAGACACCAATCTTGGTATGTAGGTTCCTTTAAATTGCAAGCAGATCAAGTTTGTTTCAGAATTAGGCCACGCCCCCTTTATCGCCCATAAATCGAAAAAAAAGAACAATTTAGAAGCTAGTGACACCAAATTTGGTATGTAGATTCCGCTATAAGCCGATCAAATAAAGAAATATGAATAAATGTATATTTTCAATGATATTATAATTAAATGTATTCAATAAGCATGAAAACCTACAAAGTTACATAGCGACAAATAACATACATAATTTATTAAACGCCTTCCCTCAATTTATTTGACTAAATTCACTTTAAAATTGTATTTGTCATTTTGTTTTGTTTATAAATTGCTGTTTTTGCTTGATACATATATTGATAGACAAAATACTTATATTCTGTAACTTTAGAACAGCTGAAAAGTATAATTAACAAAGCGATTTCATGCCCCAAAATATTCGATGGAAAATTTTGTGACGATCAATATCAACTAAAGTTAGCAGAATCACATTAAAGTAGCATTCTATTTAAATCAGGGACTACGTCAACCCTTGAACGTTCCCACTCGTTTATGCAATAATTATTGCAGATTATAATCATTCCCAAATGCTAATACATATCGTTCATTCCGATTTCATCATGAACCCAGCTAATATAGAAACTGCAGCGCTTATATAAAATGTGTTTATTACATTCGATTTAAAATTAACAAACATCTCAGATTAGTTTTGCAGTATAAGTAGTAGAAGATCTACGATTGATTAAGTTTGGTTATTTGTTGACTGTAGAAATGCTCTGATATTATCTAATTGCAGACACGACGCCGCTTGTGACGGCAACTCGTGGTCACCTTGCATGCCTGAAAAGGTAAAATGTTAGAAATAGACCAATTAAGAATTTTTGCGACCTTTACCTGACGACGATATTCATCCTTCTTGCATTCGGAGAGACGGCACCAAGCGCGCTGCTCTCATTACCAGATCTTTGGGCTTCAAGCCGCAATGCTTGCGCCTATAGTCGCGAAGAAAATTTAGGTAACCATTGCTTGTCATTGGGCCTGGATTTTGACACTTGGGTTTGCAGGCATTTTGACGCTTTGGCTTGCACCGTGGCTTAGGACAAGTCTTGCGCCTTGGAGCGCATCTTGGTTTAGGTGCACATCTTGGTTTAGGTGCACACCTTGGTTTCCTGCGGATGGGGCAACGTGGTTTTGGACGGGATCGGCGTTTTTTTGGGCGGCAAGAATCGGACTCGTTTGAATTCGGGTCTGGTTGAAGTTGAAGTTGAGATTGCTGTTCAGAATCGACATGATCCATAATTTGATATTTTCTTCTTTGAGCATTGGACAGTTTATTCCACGCCTTGCCAATTTTAATCGATATCTCCATAACGTCCACGCCGTAATGTTTTTTTGCATATGATTGGGCAAATTTAACATAAGGGTAGTTTGCAATATTTCTGTAAGACGAAGATGCCCGTTCAACGATCATATCTGGAAAAGCAGGCAAAGATACGGAAATTACTTTCTAGAAAATTAAGGAGATTTGTTGTGGCCCAGCAGCAAAGTTCTGTGTCCTTTCTCGTCTCGAAATTTTACAGGTTCAAGGTCAAAATGACAACCACAAAATGCATTACAAGTTGATATTCCAGGCGTATTACGTCATTACATGTCTGTGCGTGTCTCGGCTCTAGTCTAGTCAATGCGTCGAAAGATATGGCTCTTTCAGCGCCCCAATATATGCTTTACGAAATCGCTTACCTTAAATTATAAAATTCTTCTCGTGACCACCAAAATTAACACTTTAAAATAATTTCAATGAATTGTAAAAAAAAAAATGTAAAATAATTGAAAAATTTTAAAGTTAGATTTGAAATGTATTGTGAAAGTGTACTGAAACATTTGAGAATCGAGTTCATAAGGTAAACTCAAATTAGATTGAAAGGCCTATTGTGTTTAAAATCCGTTACTAGTAGAATGAAAATATAACAGATCTAAAGGTTGTATGAAGTTATTTACAAATGCGAGCGATTTAAAATATTCATTATTGCGTTGAGTTTTAAAATTTTGATATTGCCTAAGTGCAGACGACCAATTTTTAATCATCGCAGGCTGAAAAGCGTAACAAAAATCATTTTTTTTTGTATGCATTCAATAGAAAAATCTTCAAGGATTACGAATCCAAAAGCTTTTTGAAATCAGGTACAAATTGTTGGCGTGACACCTTCTCAAAGTTGACCCATTTTTTAGAAAAAATACAAACTTTAAAACTAAATTGTAGACGAGTTATGTGACCTACCTTTATGTTTTGGGTTTAATATGAAAGGTATGCTCATTAATAATAAAATACCGGACAAATAGGTTTTTTCACTTGTTTACTTTTAATAACAGCAATGTGAAATCACTAAAATAAGGCTTTGTTTCAACTTTAATGGAAGATAACTTAAAATGGACACATTTGGATACCATCATATTGCTACAGGATCATTTGGTAATCAGTTCTTTAACTAAATACATTGGATTTGATAGAGACCAGCTGTATCTAAGGAAGTTGTTGTACAAAAACTGACGCAACCTCGCAATAAAATTGTGATAAAAGAGGAGGCGTAGTGCAATTACATACGTTTTCGCTATGCCTGAATACTGAATCTGTCCTTTAAGCTTGATAATTATTAAAATGTTGTAAATTGATTGTTTTTAAACGACCTATTGCTAATTTTACTTCTTTTTAGGATCATATGGCGTCGACGTTTACCTTGCATTTTGATTTGGGGATAGCACTAAGTTTCTTTTTATTTGAGGTGAATGTGGTCAAGGCTGGGTGAGCAATTCAAGGGTTGCAAAAATATCATCCAACTTCTTAATGTAAGTGGCTTTGTTTAATCTCTGTACATGCAGTTCGCATCCATTCTAAAAATCAAACCGAATCTTACTCCATTCTAATTATTTTAAATAATTCATATAAGAATTTAGTAATGAATAATTCTAGTATTTTTAGATAATCAAAATATAACAAAACACATTTTTGTGTTATTTGGGAATGCTAATTTAATTAAAAATAATAGTAATAATTGAATCAAACGTATATTTAGTCTCAAGATTTCATTTTAATAGCGCTTAAAACACTCAATAAATTTAAGATATTTTTATTTAAATATGTAAGGTCTTGTGAAGATATTTTATATATATTTAAAGTTAGAATGTTATAAGAACTATTAGATACTTGAACTTAAATCCAAGAGGAAATAATTATTAATATTCATTTATATTACACGGAATTGTGATGCCGAGTAGATGCGAACGAGAGCGACTCGTCCTTTGTGACTTTGTGCCTTTGGCCTAGGTTTAGATTTAGCTATCGAGGAGGGGAGAAGGCGTAAATTATGTGTCTGGGCAGAGGAATAACCATTTATATATTCCACTACTTGCACAGAGATTTAAGAGCGGTTTGTTAAAATTTGATTCCGCAGGCGGAATTTAACACACATACAGCCTTGGGAGTTTTTGAGTATGTGAATAACTAAAAAGGATTGAGGATTGAGAATTGAAGAGGATTCGAGATTCCATGTACTGCAAATATGCTAGGAGGCTTTATATTATCTGTAGAACGTTATGATTTATTATGTGCGGGTTCAAGTTTATGCCGTGCCCATAAATTGCGGCCCATTGCAAAGGGGTGCAAAGGCCTTGCCATTGCCGTTGCCTGCCACAGCCGGCAGCAGTTAAGTCAATTAATTGGCTTTAGATTTATTAGTTCTATTTTTTTCATTCCCTCTGCCAGCCCACACTCCTTCCACAACTTTCAACTCATATGGAACGCGTATGTGTTGTGATTTATTGTGCGAAGAATTCAGTAGAAAGCCTTCTGCTTGACACGCACACTCGGCTCATGTTTGAGTCCAGGTAATACTCCTAGAATAGGGTTAGGTGTGGTATTTGCATATAAATAGATTTGTCACTTCAAATATTAGATACATGCGAATCGCCTGCCTGTCTAGGCCCAAAGAGCTTCGGGCCAACTAAATTGCGTGCAGAGCCAAACAACAAATTCGTTTTTGGTCTCAGTTTGTCGTTATGCATTATATTAGTCTTAACGTCAAATATGACACAGCAAACGTTGCTGACACTCATCTTAGCCACATTTGTTGTGCTGAATTATTAACTAGGCCAACATTTAGACAAACATTTAACGAGCACGCGAAATTTTCCAAAAGCATAGAATGTCAGATTGTCAGACGAAAATGGGGACGACACTTAGAGTGCTCTAACTGTGGGTGAATCAATGGACAGGCTGACAGAGCAATTCACTGATTACATCTAGTTCGAAATTTAAGTTTTCATTCTTTTTATCATGCATACTACAGTTACATGAAGCTAGAGCAAACATAAATGTGAGTGTGACAGATCCCAATGTCTCTGTACAGCAAGGTAGCACATCTCTGGTATTCTTGAATTCGCGGATTGGTGTCCGTCTGTCCGTCTGTCTGTTCGTCTGTGTGAGCGCCTAGATCTCAGAGGATATAAGAGCTAGAGACAGCATTTGGCCACGCCCCATTTACCGCCTAAAAATCGACATCGAAAATTTCATATCCAAATTTTAAGAGAAATTTAAAAGCTAGTGACACCAAATTTGGTATGTAGATTTCTCTATATTGCAGGCAGATCAAGCTGGTTTCTTTTTTCAATCGGACCACTATGTCATATAGCGCCCATAGAAACAATCAGTCGAAAATCAAGCTTTAGTATGAAAGACTTTTTGTTTTATGAGATATCATAACCAAACTTATAGAATATGCATTTAAGTTAGTCTCATACATTCTTATAGAAGTTGGTTTAAATCGGACCACTATATCATATAGCTGTCATAGGACCGATCTTGCGAAAATAAAGTCTTAGTATGAAAAACTCTTTGTTTTTAATACAATATGTATCTAGCTTGGTTTAATATATCTCGACCAAAGTTGGTTCAAATCGGACCCCTAAAACATATAGCTGTCATTGGACATAATATGCTTTTAAGTTTGTTTTATACATCCTTTCCAGTTCAAATCGGTTTTCTATACCATATAGCTGCCATTAAAACAAGTAGTCGAAAATGTTATACAGCGATTTCAAGGCGTCAAGTGAGCAGAACATTTTTGAATTTTGAGCAGTCTTAGCTTTTTCCATGGTAAGTACGGGGTCTCCGGCAGTCGAGAATGCTCGATTGTCCAACTGGTTTTTGCATTAATTAATCCAAGGGGCTTAAAAGGTACCAAACCTCAGACTTGCTCTATGGTTCGTACCAACAAACCAAACTTTCACCAAACTTTTGGTGGTTTACAGCCTTGATTATAATTAATTATATATTGTATTTGACAATAAGCACATATTTGAACAAATTTGATTTAGTTATATATTTTTAAGGAGGTATCCAAATATCTGAATTGAAGCGGCTGGCAGTATTAGTTTAAGGCTCAGCTTGAATATAATTCTTCTGCTTTTGTCAACTTGATTCCACTTTACTCCATTACTCTTAAAAATAGACTTCACTAACACATGAAGCCAATGGGCATAGCATGTCTGCATCCCTGGAGTCTTTCGCTGAAGTGCAAAGAGTCTGTATACATATTTGAGTATTTGCAATGGCACCCGACTCGATGTTTTTCTATTCCCTGCTCCAATCTCTGTTTTCCTCCATCTGCTACTTACTGCTTCCCATTTCGGTTGTGGGCTTAACTGTCTTTTATGTAACTATGCATTTCAAAACATCACCAAAAATATTTTATCGTTGAGATAGAAGTATTTCCCCATTGAAATTGGAAACGTTTTTGCCATTGTGTGGCTCGAACGGATGTTGTACAGTTATTGGAATGTCTCCCAGTCCCTCGACAAGAACTCTAACAATGGGCTATTAGTTGGGATTTTTATACTCTGTGATTATTGAAAATTGTCAAAAAAAGGGATATTTCATTTGGAATGATTTATTTCACAGGCAGAGTAAGCCAGCAACGATTTAAATAAATGAACAAGTTTTTAGAATTTTTGTTCTAAAATGTAATTGAAGTACTATCTATTTATCCAGAAAGTATTATCACTTTCTAGTAAGTACAAAAATTATTTAAAGTTATTTACTTGTTACCTTGCCAAGTGTTCCAAGTGCGTGTGTTTGTCTTAATATATTTTGAAATATGTCTCCCAGGGTATCTTCCAATCGACCGCAAAGAAATAAAGCTTTCATGCATGTTTTCTTGTATTTTTTGAACAGAGTATTTATTTAGCCGTTGTTGCTGCTATTATGGCTCGCTGGCTGGCATCGACAGGAAATGGTTAACTTATTTCTCTTATTAATTTCTGTTGGCAATTTGTGCTGCAGCTGGCAAATGCTGCGCAGATAAATCAGCGCAGCAGTTGTTGCCTTTTATCAGTTCACTTTACTCACTGCACTTGCAGCCTTTCTTGCCCTCCGTCTCCCGCTTCTTCCTCCCTCCACTCTCCACCCACCACCCGTCTCTTCCTCAACTGAGCAGCATTTTGTCCAATTGCTTGCATAGTTGCTTAAGCAACCATCCTGGAATGCAGCAACTAATTTTACATCCTTTTGCCCCCCTAAAGAGTGGCACTCTCAAAGGGGTGGCAATTGTTTAGTGTCAGAACAGAGCAGAGATTGCAGTTGTCCAAGAAGCTGCTCATATTTGTCCTGTAATTGCTATAGAATTTCTAGCAGGTAAAGAAATTCTTCTATCTGTAATTGAGAAAGGAAATATACGACATTTTGTAAATAATTTCTCCAGATCCACCGCAGACTTCCATGGACATAATGTGGAAAGCTTAAGAAGAATTTAAATATAATTAGCAAACATTCAAAATTAAAAAAAAAAAAAGAATGCAAATGCATAATTCTAATGGATGTGGGTGCAATTTGAACTACAGTAGAACTTCTATGACAAGAATATGGACATCAATCGAGTATACATAAGCCGACGTTGCAGTAAATTGGAGATCTGAATGTGATAAAATATGGTGAATATGTTTGTCGCTCAATTATTGAAAATATTTCAGTTTTATATTTTGAAGTCTGCTCTTTCCTGTTAGCGAAGTCTTACTGTTGTTGGCTATCAAACTAAAACCCCAATTTCAGTGCCGACTAACTCAATTATATCTCGATTGGCGGCTAATTCAATGCATTGCCACGAAACTGGACCAGTTTGTCGTTTCTGACCACGGTAACCGAAATATTTCATGTCACTTAAATTAGTTAATTTTGTGCATAAATGCATAAATAAATGAGCGTACTGCGGTTGCTGCTGCACTTTCCCCTACCAAATTCGTATTGCCTCATAATTATTATTCTGTTTTTCAATATTTAATTTGTTGCCGCCTCAAATGCAGCAATGACAGGGCTCTTGCTCTGGCTCATTTATAATGTGGCAACATTTCTAATTAAAGGTAACAAACGAAATCAAAACAACCGCGAGTCAGTTTCGCAGCAGGGCATCCCACCAATTTATACTGTATTCATATATCTGTATTGGTGTGCGTGTCTGTTTTGGCGCTATTAAGTATGCTATGATTTATGCATTGCTGCTAAATGTTGCTGTGGTTTTTGCGTTGATTTTCTGCAATTGGTGAGGTGGGTCAATGCAGTGTGGTGCGGTGCGGTGCACTGTACGTTGGGGCTGTTGCCAATGTCAACTGTTTGAAACTCAAATTGCATATTCCAACCACACCTTATTTAAGCTATTGAGGAGGCATTCGCAGTTGCAGTTGTCCCTAAAACGTGACACTGAGTGCATGGCCAATTCATTTCGAATAAATAAAAATACAATAAAAGAATATCTCAACTTTTAAAACATGTTTTCTAAATAAATTGTTGATAAAATCGGAATCTATTTGCTCACTAATTTGGAATAAAGTGTCAAATATTGAATTTGAAATTCAGACTCTTCGATCCCAAAACTGAAGTGATATGTTTTATTAAGCGAAATTGATTAGCAATAAAAATTCGGCTTGTTTACTTTGTGAAACAAACATAATTGTGGGTTAGGCTTCAAACTTGAAACACTTTCAAGAAAATTTGGCTCGATAGTCCGAATGATATAGACTTGGCTAGACGCGGCTCGCGGACCGCTTTTAGATACCACAGACCTCAAGCTGTCAGTTTAAACCTGTATTCAATTGCAATACATACATAATTAAATTTTTTAAATTGTTTGAAATTTTTATGCAGGTTCTGAATCCATAGAACTATTTTATAAAAATTTCTTTACTTTTTATTTACTTAAGATAATAATTTTATTATTGTTTTTTCACTGGTGTCAAAACAAGTAAAAGTACAATAGTTTTAATGGTAGTAAATAAAAAGAAATGTGGATTACATGAAAACATTTTATTGACCACAAGCCATTTTGAAGGAATAACGAAGGAAACAAGACAAACTTAAACATGAATAAAAAGAATAGGAATGTCATTAGCAAGATTGTATAATTTACAGGCAGTTCTCAAACCAGACGATATTAAAAATTATTTTGTTGACTGGTTGAAAAAGTGTAGGATTAACGCACTGCCAACTCTGCCCTACTGATGGCTTAAGAAAATGTACGCGAATTCAAAAATACTAGGTCCTAAGACGATTGCTTTTAGCATTTGCCTATGCAGCAACACCCCCACCGCCCATCCCCCTTTCCAGCCAAATCTTCTTCATTTTGTGTGTAATGGGATAGTCAATGCCGGACGAGTTTTTACTGCTCCTAATGAAATTGCAGCGGCTGGTTGCACAGCTCTGGAAGCAACGAGGGAAAGATTTAAGCTTGGTCCGCAGTTGTTATTGTTGTTTTCGTTCATCTCTTGGTTGCGGCTGCTGTATTAGCCGCTTTGCAACCGACGAATATTTTGGGGTCAGAAGCAACATTTCGCTTTGTCTGAAGTTTCTATTGTAAATCGGATTTGCGATACCACAAGGCCTCAGGAATGGAAAGATTTTCTTTTAAAGTTGCATGGACTTGCTAATATCCTACCAAATGTGGGAATCTATATTAATAGATTAAAATTGTAATCTTTACATGGAACCCATTATTATGTACTCAGAAGTACTTAAAAGTTAAATTCGATTCCGTTAAGGGTAGTATTACGTTTATCATAAAAAACAACTTGAGTTTAGATAATTAATTTATTCATTTTAATAATAGTTTTTACTTTAAATCATTCAGATTCTTAAGTATCTTTAAGATATCCATCTGTAATTAACATTGAAAATCAGAATATGATATCGATTTCACATTTATATTAACTTACCTTAAGTTAAGGCTAATAACATTGTATGAAAAGGCTTTCCATTTTACTTTCCCACTGGCTGTCTATTTTCAGTTGCCTTCATTCCTTTTCACCTGCTTTATGTGCCCGTTGTGCGTTTCCTTTTCCGACTTATCGACATAATTATCTTAAAAAATATGAAATTATATATTGCGCATACAAAAAATGTAAAATAAAGAACAACGAGGAGAGCTGGCAAGTCAAAATGAGGCAGTCAAAAGAAGGCAGTGAAAAGAAATGCCAATGCAAAGACGAAGACGAAGACGAGTGCCTGCCACGCCCAACTCCAAGCGCCCTTTGATTATGCGGCTGTGATAGCGGCACTTTGTTGTTATTGTTGTTGTTGCGTTGGCCTTGTGAGGTGGCAAGTGAAAGTTGAGGAAACTGGGAAGCACATCTCATTAGAATGCTCACAGCGCAGATTTGACATGGCACCCAGCCTAAATGCAGGCTACATTTACCCACTTCTCCCCTTCTCTTGAGTGCGTGGGTGTGCGTTTGTGTGTGTGTTGTGCGCTTGTATTGTGTGTTCGTCCTTTACATGAAGTCACGCATTCCTTCCAACCCACCTTGTTATTACAGCTGCGCATTTTTAAACAAGATTAAAGCGCTCACGTCGCCAGGTTGCCAAGTCTAAGAGTGAGAATTTGAGTGGGATTGGGCCAAGGCTTCGGTGGAACAGTTTTCATAAAATACTCGCAACACTCAGGACGCAGAATTGCTGTCGGCAATTTCTTGACTTTACTGCAAATGTGTCGCATCTTAATGCGTTCTTATTAAATATTTGAGAGGGACACAAATAAACAACTGAAATCTCAAAAATCGGAAATCTCCTAAACATTTGTTTTTGAGAGACTCCGCATTCAAAGTAATCATATATATGAATAATATATAATGGTATAATAATGTTTTCAATGATTGAAACTAATTACTTCATTAGAACTTGGAAGAAATATATAGAAAACCTGCAGTACGTGATTGTAAAACGCAATAATATTTATAATAATACATAGCCTCCTTATCATTTGCTGTAATTAATTGATTCTTGATTTTATTTTAAAATTCTTTAAAAGAATATTGAGTAACAGAAATTAACTTTTATTTGTTGATAGGGTCACTGCGTTGACGGGAGAACAAAATCTATTTATTCATATGCTTCCGGATTATTACCATTAAACCAAATTTAAGCACAACATACAGTACAGTTGAAAAATATTTTTTTAATTTGTCTGACACAGAGCATACACATTGTTCCACTCTTTTGTTAATGATATTGTTATTATTATTATTGTTGTTATGTTTGTCTCTGGGCATTGAGTTCTTTCTCTGTCTCTGTCTCTTTCCGGGGTCCGTTGAGATAACAAACAGAATGCTGATAAGTCCCAACATTGTTATTGAACATCGAGAATTGGAGAAGCGGAAGGGGCGGAGGAATTAAAATTGAAATGGGTAGGTACAATGATCTTGACAATTCATTTGTTTCTTAATCTTATAGAATTCGTCTGAAGAACTGTTTCCGATTTGATTGACAATTGAATAGATGTTGCACAACTTAGACGAAGAGAGAGAGAGAGAGAGGAATAGCTATAGGGTAAGAGAGAAGAGAAGTAAGAATCCCACATTTCAAAACATTACATTACATTATTTACATATATTAATATACAATATTATTTATATATATATATATATATATATATTGTTGATGCTATTATTATTATATAGATGTACATTAATTTTGTATACAAAGCGATTATATTGATACACTTTTAAGTGACTCAGTGTATGGCTCTCAGGGGAACGAGAAGATGCTTCAACTTTTAATACATAGTAAGCTGTCTTAATTATAAGTCTCTCTATAGAATTTTTTTTTTTTTGCCTAATTAACATTGTTTATATAATTTAATTTTTTTTTTACAGTTTTTTGGAGATTTGTCTTTAATACACTTTAAGAGGTTGTTAAGGGCAAGAACCTGAAATCAGGTTCTGAGACGAATGATTTCTGAATTTTGATGTTTATTTTCACGATAGAGTAGTTTATTATCTTAACTGTTAATATCAAACTCTCCGCTTGATAAATCATTAAATTGAATTTTCATTTGTGTCAACCACACTTTATACTCTGAAAAACTGTAAGTGCATACCTACATTTGCATTTGCTTATAATGATAAAATAATTAAACAAGCGAAAATATTGTAGATGAGCAGTTTTTATCCCTGCCACCGTCGAAATAAATTCCCTTAATGAAGTTTTTAACAAAAAGGCAATAAAGTTGGAAAAAATTATGTTGCTTAATGTTGCTTGTAAGTATTGACTATTGAATACCCTTGGTATCTCAATTTTACATTGTTATTCGTATTAGAAAGTCAATAAATTCATATATATTGTTTATACACTTAATGTATTCAGAGCACATCCAAGCTATACCAGCTATACTTTTGTTATGTTACCTATGTAGATATTAGGTAAGTCTGTTTATGAGTACGAGTGTTAATCATATACTTAATTAGATATGTAATCTTACTTAAAATATCATTATTATTTCCCATAACAAACTACAGAATCGTTTTTTTTTTTTGGATTGATATTAGTTCATCATCTCATATCACAATGTTACAAATTTTATTACAATATTAGGAGAGTGTATGTGAAAGAGTATACAGGCGTAAAATGCACGATTGCATTTCTGCACTGATAAAAAAAAATGTTCTAAAAGATTTTAAGAACATTTTAAATAAGACCAAGTTCTAATTTTAAGAATAAATGTTCTTAAAATTAAAATCAAAAAATAAAATAAATGAAAATTATTTTTTATATTTGAATTTTTTTTATTTTTAAATTTTGTTTTATATATATTTTAATTCTGTTTTAGTAATTTTATAAATGTTATTTTAATTTGTTACGAGTGGGATTCGAACCGCCGCCTACTGCTTCACAGCTGAAGCGGCCTCTCAAACCAGAGCGCCACGGTGCCATAAATTGTTTGACACGAAATAGTACCTATTCATACTTTCCAACCATTTAAGATTTTTATGCTTATATTAAGATTTTAAGATTTTTTAGATTAATAATCTTAGTTTTAGTAATTTGGTCTTAAAATAATCTTATTTTAAGAACAAAATATTTAAGATGAATGTTCTTGATTTTAGAAGCTGGTTTTTTTTTCAGTGTGAGGGCGTGGTCACGTGTATTACGTGTACTTCTCTGCTCCCGTACATTAAATGTAATTATTTCTTTAATTAAAATATTTAGCGAAACAGCAAAATGAACGTTGACAGTTGCACAAAAGTCACGTTAAGAGTTGTTGTTTTTTATTTTTACTATATATTGTTGTTGTTGAGAAGAGTTTAACGCTGAAGTTGAGCAATTCAGATTAATTGAAATCATTAAAAATATAATTGCATATTGGAATGAAGTTACATACTTACGAATGCCAATCTGCTTTAAAATAATAAGATTGTTATACTTTATTATGCAACTGAGATTATCTTTAAAAATGTCTAGAGCTTTTTTTTATATATTCTGTGTAAAAGCATAAAAGATACTGAAAAAAGGCTTCAAATTAAATGTAAGTGTTATGGTTTTGTCTTTTGTCCTCAATTAGGAAGACATGACTTGTTCGCCTGGTTAGTTTTTTGTTTGTTAAAAAAAGATTCATAAGAATTTTTGGGTCATTTAAATGTTTTCTGATTTTTAACTGGTTTAATCAGAATTCCCAGTTCAGTTAGTCATATATACATATGTCCTACCGGACTAAGGGCTAGCATTTGTGGGAATCTATTGTTGCCGTTTCCGGAGGATTTCCATAGGTTTTCGTTTTGTATATCTTCCATTTGCTAAGTGAGCTCTCAACAGTAAATCAAATATAAAATACCAGCACGTGCTCTGATAGTCAGAAAACATTCCTTGACCCGACTGTAATCAGAAAACTTGCGAGTTGTTTTCTTCTTTTTGGGCACTTTGGGTGTCAAAAGGCTACAGAACTTATGACAAAGCAGTTTGCAAATCCAATTGATAAATTTTTTAAGTCAAATATGGCCAAGCCAAAGACTTGGGATAAGCATCTCCGACTGCTGCTCTAGCATCGATTGCAGTGTGCTATAAATCACAGACCCAAAGAAGAGTACGAACCCGGTAGTAGTTGGGACTCTGGTTCTATTCTTTGCTGTTGTCTACCACTCTCTAATCGCATTAAACGGCAAAGTCTTTACTACGTGTTCTTGTTAACTTCTACTAGTCCGAGCTCGGCTCCAAAGTGGCAGCAGCTTCTTTTGGAAAGGGGCTGCCTGAAGGTTGGCAAAGGAAGTGAAGACTTCCTGTTGTTTTCAAGTCATGAATAGAATGTGATTAGTTTATCATCTCTCTGTTAGCTCATTTACATAATAAGTATACTCTGTTTTTTATTTTTTATTGAGTTTAATTTCTTTAATTTCCTTCACTTATTTAACTGGACCACCAAATTAAGTTGATATGCATGATCATGATAAAAGCACCTAAGTTTCAGAAATTCAATATAATTTATTAAAATTTAATTTGAATGTTAAGGAATTAGTTGAAGTTAGATTGGTATGTACGAAAGATAATTTTCGATTCTAAACGTAAGACGGTAAGAACATAAAGATTGTCATATTTATAGCATTTATCTTTAAATAAATCTTTTAATATCTCAATTTTTGACTAAATGGTCGATTAATATTATTATAAAGAAGTCAATAGAACATAAAAACAATATTCCTATATTCATACTCAGCTATACCTTACTTGATTTTAATTTAATGTAAATGTGGAAAATATTGATAGCCTTGAAAACTAAAAGTTATTTCAATGATGCGAAATGTAATTTAAATTTGTGTTTGGACTTTGTCATTTTGGGCATTTGTCAGCTGAATTAAAGAAGAGACAGAGGCACATCAGGAAATAAGAGCGAAAGACAGAGAGAGAATAGAAAGAATGAGAGGAAAAGAGCTTGGTAAATGTATTTTATTTTATTGCTGCTGTGGTCGTTGAATCTGGATCCATTGTACAATGTGTATGCTTTTGACTCGCCCCAGGTTCGCCTTTGGGTTTAAGAACTTTGAACTTGCCGCAACTTTTAGTTGGAGGGTTGACGATGCCGCATGTGACATCGTTTGATTGCTCATGAAATCGATCGATTGTCGAAACGTGTTGATTGTGTATTGTTGTGCCTTGCCGAAAGCAAAAGGTCAAAAGTTTGCAACTCGTAAAAAATGGCATATAAAATGAAGTTTCGGCATTATTTTGAAATCATTTAAATGCTGCTGCAGCGGCAGCTGCCACAGTACATGCAACAAGCCCCTAGGGCGTCTCATTTGCCTCTTGCCACTTGCCACTGTCCCAGTTTGTCTATGATTAATCACAGCCTTAACTGGTGATATGATTGGAGACACTTACAGTCATTCTGTGATTTGTGAAACGTTTGCGATACTCGTATTAAAATCATATTGATGTGTCTCCCCTTCAATGATGGATGCGTGTGTATAGTATACACTGTATACTCGATACTGCATCGTCTATTCTCGATACTCGATTCGTCGCTCATCGCTTCACTCACTAATTAAAGTGACACCCAAGTGTCAACGCCATTTCACAGAACTGGAAGTACTTCCCCTGTCGTCACATGTTGCTGTTGTTGTTGTTGTTGCTGTTGCTGTTGCTGTTGCTATTGCTTTTGCTCTTGCTGCTTAGAGATGCATGACAGTGACCAAGTGGAGTGATTGATTGCTTCTTGATTGTTGTCAAAGGGATTCGAATCGAGAATACACATAAGACCTGTATTCAGTAGGAATAGACGGGTATATTAAAACTTGCCTTAACATTTTGTTCGAATGGGCTAACTTCAGTGGTAAGTTTGTATGTAAATTAGTGTTTCAGCTCGGAAAAAATAAGTAAATTTAGTAACTTGTGACAGTTTCAATATGGATGCTTTGTAGTTAGAGAAGTTAAGTAGATCGCAGTAGGCCTGTAGAACATAGAGAAGCCAAAACAGGCACACACACAGAGATTCTGTACATTTAAAATAAATACCTCACCTCACATAGATGATAGGCGGCATAGAATTTAGACAGATAGAATCGCTTTTAAGGTAGAGTTTCGGTAAGGATCGGGCTCAAGGGGTACCCTATTCTAAATGGATCGGTTCTTGGTTCGCTTCGGAGTGATACAAAGAAATAACAAGTATGATAAATGATACACAAGTTTAGATGTTAACTAACAACAAATAGTTAATATAATTCAATAAAAGAACACACTTTTTTCTATGCAATTACTATATGTGCGAATTGTCGGGTCTTAAGTCTCAAATTAGCCTATAATCACTGTTTGTATTTTTTTGGTTATTTAATACACAGTTAGCAATCTTTTTCTAATCAAAAACTAAGCAATGTTGGAGTAATATAAAAGAAAGCGACATTTTGGCATCATTAGCTAAAACACTTTGCCATCAAGTGTGATAAATACACAAAAAAATACTGCTGTTAAATTGACCCAAATTATTGTGGTCCATCCGCGTTACTTTTAGCCTATTTGTTTTGTTTGTTCTTGCGTTGTGCTATTACTGTCCTCTTTTCCCGCTCCTCTCTATTCCTCACCTTCTCTCTTGCTCACACTCTATCTCTGTGTACTCTCTTTGTAAATAGACCCAAATTAATTGATTGTACATCATTTATAAGGCACGCGCCAGGGCCAATATTTTTGGTAATGTTTTGCAAACACAAAATTGCGCATACCACGTGTAGCGCACAATAAGAAAGAGGGTGATGTAGTGAGGGAAAATCCCATAGCAATTGCGATGCAATATACACGTAAATATAATTTACTTTATTTTGCGCTTTTCATTTTGTGGTGCTTCATTGGTTTTCCCTCTACCCCTGCCTTCGGTACTGCCTCTCTTTTGCACTCCTGTCAACCATCTTCCTTTGCCAACGCGTGAAAAAATTTCAAACGACAAAAGCAAATTTCTCACACATTTTTATGGCCGCCTTCGTTTTTGAAAGCATTTGCCAATGCTTTTGAGTATTTCAAATCTAATTTATGACATTGAATCAATTTCAAGTGTATGTATAAGTGAGTGTATGGTTTTTCCTCTGGCTTGTGTGTGTGTGTATATTTTTTTCACTGCGGTCAGCGACGATTTTTCATATTTTCTGCAGTCTTTTTTTGCGATTGCCATTTGGGCTGCCTCTGAGTCTGAGTCTGACTCTGACTCTGGGTCTGAGTCTGGGTCGCTTTCGATAGCTGCTGTCGGTGGCAAGAAATCGCACCCAAGTCGCACAGCTAATACTAAAACGAGCTTCCGCTTTTCCTGCTGCTGTTGCTCCTTTTTTTTTTGTACTTTATACCGGACTTGGTCTCCCCTGGTCTAAATGCCAAATTGAAAATTGATGAATGTCCTTGATTGAATTTGATAGGTGCCAAGCACTCAGTGCGGCTATTAATCTCCGGCTAACTTATGATGTGCCAAATTCCCCAGTCTTCTGGTGTTCATAGAGCACTGTTTTCCAAAGAATTTAATAGCCTACTTGGGAAAACACTGTTATAGAGTATTATAACTATGCCATTGAATATGTAACATCGTAAGGAAAAAAGACAATGAAAGAGAGAAAAAGTAGTTTAAAAAACATTAACAGACATAAAATTAACCCGAATCGTCATGAGCAACTGTTTTTCGAGTTTCTTCATGAAACTTTCAGGACTGATAAATTTGAAGTCGCTGAATCCGAAAAAAAACATTATTTTTCTTCGTCCTTGTCAGGATAATAGACAGGACCATTTTGCGGCTGTTACCATATGGTAATGCTGGGAATAAAAGGTAACAGGTTTTTTAATACTACAAAATAAGAATATTTGCAAAAAAGTCTTATAAACTAAGCTTTATCCAACAAGGGGTTCCTTCTTGATATATATACCAAATTTGGCTCAAATCGGTGCACTATATCATAAGATATAGTGCACTGTTATGAGAACAATCGAGGTCAAATTCAACTCCGAATTTTTTTATAATTAAAAAGAGCACTCTTTTACCTTTCTAATGGTGTATGCATTGCATATAGTTCAGGATTGAAATTAGTTAAACGAATTATATATACTTGCGACGAATTGCCAAATGCCGTTTTTAGACCCCGTACTTAAAAAAAGTACAGGGGTCTATTGGGTTTGTTTTACCGAATATGTGCGTAACAGGTAGAAGGAGGCGTGGCAGACCCTATAAAGTATATATATTCTTGATCAGCATCAATAGTCGAGTCGATATAGCAATGTCCGTCTGTCTGTCTGTCTGTCTGTCTGTCTGTCTGTCCGTCTGTCTGTCTGTCTGTATGAACACCTAGATCTCGGAGACTATAAGAGCTAGAGACACCAAACTTGGTATGTAGGTTCTCTATACTGCAGGCAGATCAAGTTTGTTTCAAAATCAGCCACGCCCCTTAACCGCCTGCAAATCGACATTAAAATTTCATATCCAAATTATAAGAGCATTTTGAAAGCCAGAAATTCCAGATTTTGCACAGATGAAGATATAATTGTCCTAAATTTTTGCTGAAAATTTCATTCTGATCGCACAGTAAATAGCGAAGATATTCAAAGAATAAATTTTTGCTGTTAAATTCGTTGTTGGCGCGTTGGCAGTAATTAAAACTTGAATATCTTGATAAAACAAAAAATTTATATTAACATATTATATAACAAATTGGCGTCCATTCAGACGTGAGCTTCGGTGGCGCAGTGTACTGAGTCGCGGAGTCGGACAGTGCTCGTGGGTTCGAGTCCTGCCGTGGGCGAAAGATTTTAATTTATTTATGTTCGAATTCAATTTCATTTTATATTAAAACAAACTCAGTGCTAATTTAAAATGTAATATTAACATTAAATGTTAAAATATAAATTATTTCTTTTACTTTTAATTGAGCACTAAAACAAGCAATATGGCCATTTAGGAGGATAAAGACATAGTGCGAGAATGGCTCAACACTTTGAGCCTTTGTCTTTGAAAATTTTGCAATTTTGTCGCGGGTTCGATTCAGGAACAACTTTTCCAGCTGAATTTAAGCTTTTTTTTTAATTTTTACAATTTATTGAAATTGTTATTTATGAATGTTATACTGACATTTAATATTGAATACATGTTTAAAAAAATTTCATTTAAATAATTTTACATTGGTATTTATATAAACGTTAAGTTAAAATTCTATGTTAATTTCATGTTTATTATAAATTTACTGTGTAAATTTATGTTTTAGTAAATTTGTCTTTTTGGTTTTCAATTATTTTACTATTTGATTTAACATTTAGCATGTTTAACATGCAGTTTTAATTTATTCTCTGTTAAGGTTTCACTTATGCTTAACATAGCCAAATATGCATAAACGCATGTTTATATATATGAATGCTTAGCTAGAAACTTCTATTGTTTTGGCGCGTGCCAACATATGTATGTATGTGTGCACTTAACAGATCTTTGAATTGCGCATATGGATGTCCTGCTCTTCCTAATGATTAATGCATATGTATGTCTATTTGACTTTAAACTGACTCTTTTTCAACTCTTTTGTGCGCGCTGTGTACAAGTGATTTTGAAATTTGATTTTGTTGTGCTACCAAGTTTCTTTTGGAAAAAAGGACCCCATTACAAGTGTAATGGCCTCCACGTGGTGTTCCCTGGGTGCCGATAAAATTTTTAATTATATCGGAAGCAAATTCGAGCGGCGACAAATTTAATATATAAGAGTTTATAATAATCTTAAATATTATTTTTTAGTTTTTAGAAATGACTGATTTTGGATAGTAAGTACGGGGTCTCCGACAGTCGAGTATGCTCGACTGTAGCACCGGCCGACTAGTTTTTAACTGCAGAATATAGTGAGCAACTTAATGCGCATTTTTCGATTAGCTAGCTTCAAGAGATTGTTTTAATCAACTTTTTATCAGTTAGAGACAGCAATTTACTCATAGAATATCATATTAAAGTTAGTCTAATGTTTATATGTTGTCTAAAAATTAAGTTTTAGTAAATGCCTATTGCTTGTTACCATATGGTAACGCTGGGAATATTCGGCTTTATTTCTAATATTGGAAATACGATTTTAGAGGTATCTTAAACTATGAGATATAGAAAAAAGTATAAGGTTTCCTTTTGATCTCAGAGAAAGAGTAATGCGACATTATCCGATTTGCTTTATGTTACTAGGAGACAAGAGAAGTGTAAGAGTCTCTTGCCAAAAGGCTTACTCTTTCTGTTCTATTTTTGTATCATGTTTAACTTTAACTGTTATTCCAACTATTAGTGATACTTGAACTGATAAAGAGGGAGAGTAAATGAGTGAGAAAAGCCCACGAATAGTAATGTATTCTTGAGAGTAGGGAATGAGAGAAAAAGTTAAGTCCCTTGTTTAAGGGCTAGCTCTTTCATTCATATTTTGATCTAATTCTTCTTCTAATGGTCAACTGATAATTTGTTCAAGCAAAGGTGCGACTTTGATGTGCTTTAAAACTTTGTGTATGAATTTCTTTCGAGTTGACTTCAATTAAACATTTTGGGCACGTCAGGTTTCAATGACAAAGGAAGCGATGGAAAGGGGGTGATGAGAACGAGGGCGGCGAGTCACGTGCCGCAGATATTGAAAATTGAATCGCTGCCATTAATGCGCACAAATCTTGACTTTCAGTTAACGTCAATGCGATAATGGAAGGCGGCGAATTCACCTGAAGGTCGGAGATTGTGACGACGCGTCGGAGACACAGAAGAGGCGACAGATGGCGGGCGGAATCTGCTTTGAATTTTTCAACATTTCCGCTTATTATTTTACGTGTCGGATTTGCGTGTCACGCAGCCTCCGTGCACTGAGACATATTCGCATATCAGTTAGAGATAGAGATAGATATAGAGAGGGGGAAGGGAGAGAGACAGCGAGCAACCCTGCAATAGGGCTGGCTCATGTTTATGCAAATTAAAATATGTGCATTCAAATGCAATAACATTTTAACCAGATTATTTGCATATTATGCCAATTGCCATCGTTCGATGCCTGGCCAATTTATAATAAATTTTTATTAACGTATTTAAACAAACTGCAACTGTAAATACAGTTGTAACTGTAACTGGCATTGTGTCAGCTATTACAAATTTACATAAAATTCCAATAAATTCATTTTGAATTTTATCATTTTTAGTTTTATTCATTTAAGTATGGGCATTTAGAAAGTGACATAATTTTAATACTCTTGGAAACTTAAAAAATGAAATAAAATAAAATTATGAAATTGATATTCAGCATAATATATTACTGAAAATCATTTATTTATTTAAAGAGTCCTAGTTTAAAACAATTACCAAATCGTTGTTTTATCATATTTTCTAATTAACCAAATATAAATTCAAACGTGATTAATTGGATTACATTTCCAAAAAAATAATTTTAAATAATAAATAAGTGAAATAAATCTGTGAGAAAATAGAACAGAATCGAATAGAATATAATTAGTTGTACAAATCGATGTAGCAATTTCGTATGACATATGTGCAATAAGTTTACCAAATTTAAAATGATTTTTAAAAAGACAAAAAATAAACATTTGTATGTGTATTTCTTTGACAGTGACAATCAAAATTTAGTTTTCCATCTATTTTTTTATCTATCTCTTTAAGAGTAGATACATTATTCAGCTATGTTACGCTTCTAATGGAAATCTTTTAATAACAAATTTTTGAACAACATTAAAGTCTGTCAGATTTTTTAACTAAATAATTTCTGCTGCTTTTTAGTTAATTCAACCTGCGTTTTTTTATCCCTCCCAACTATTATTTTTATTACGCTTATGTACCAAATATTTACATAAGAAAAGCAAACATAACAAATTTCTAAGCAAAAAATTTTGCCGCTCACAATCTCTTTGTTTCTCTGTTTCACTCACCCGCTCGCCTTTCTCCTCGCTCTCCCTCTGCATCGGAGTTGGGCAACGTTTTTATGACTGCAGTAACTTTACGCCATAAAATAGGATTTCCTACTGAGCCTATTCACAACTTTTCGCATTAGACTTAAGCGCAAAGCTCGCCGCCAGCTTCCGTGGTCCCTGCACACCCTTCCTCTACCACCACCCCACCACCCGCGACTGTTGCCCCAGTGGCGTTCCCGTCCAAAGGGGTCAACTCGTGGCAATTGCAAAGACAGCAGCGCCAAGCGTTTTGCCTTCTAGCCCGGCCAAAACATACACGCGGCAATAAAAAACCTATACACATGTGATCACATTCACATCCGCATTCACATCCGTAGCACCCAGTGGGTGGTTCGCTTCCAGCTAAACTTTTGTTTTCTTTTTTATATTTTCTTTGTTTTTTTTGTTTTTAATAACCAGTCAGATAGCAAAACAAACCGCCAGCCGCTTGTGGTCGTCAGCTTTGCGGTTAACGGATTTTTTAAATAATAAAAAGCGAAATAACATAAAATAATTTTGTAGCATTTCCAAAGGAATTATGGCACTAAGAAACAAAATGAAGAAAATAACTGACACCTAGTAAGTGAATATTGCCCATTTTTTTTAGAATATTATTAAAGGTAAGATAAAAATCACGGCTGCAAACCAGTTCTGAACTGAACTAGAGAGCTGCATAAATGAATTCAAAAGCTTAGGAGCTCCAATTTAATGAAAGAATTTGAGCTCAAATTCGACTGAATTCTAATGAAATTGAGTTCTCGTATAAAATTTACATAGACAAAATTTAATTGACAACACTTGAGTATGTATGAGTGAGGATGTAAAATTTTTTCGAGTTCATTCGACCAGAATTAATAATATAACAAACAAAAATCCGCTTGCTACGTGCTTTCGTTCCCAAAGTAAAAGTATGCTCTGGGTACACACAAGTGTGTGTAACTAATTTGTCTTCCTGGTTTTATGTTTTGTATTGTATGTTTGGTAGAAATAAGTGAAATAAATTTAAAAATTAATGAAATCATAAAAATAAACATATATTTGAGGAAAAGCAAATATTTATTTTGAGATTCGAACCTCCGCTGACCGATTCGCATGCGTCTGCTCTATCTAAACTCGTGTAACTTTTAGGATAATTTCAAAATAAATAAGACAAAGATAATAATTTGTGTTTTTATAATATAATAAAATGAAGTTAAATTACAAACAATAAAAATATCTCTTTGTATTAAACGGAATTATAGTTCGAACCAAAACCTTATGTTCAGGCGTATTCAAGCCGGTTTGCGAGCCTAACCCAAGTCCTTATCTATGGTTCAAGCCACCGAACCGAACCTTTTCCATCATTGTTGGTTGCAGTGTTGGTTATAATTATTTAAGCTAGAATATTAAAAATAAGGGAAGAAACTTTAGACTGCTAGTAGAGTGAATTAAAGGCTTTAAAGCATTTTAGTTATTATGTATAATTTATAATGAAGAGTACAAATTTAATAAAAAAAAATCGTCGTTTCAAAATTGTCTGCGTTATTGCATCAAATGGGTTCGTTGGAAATATTATGTTTAGTGTCTTTTAAAAAAAAGCATCAAAACTACCTTCCAATATTTTAAAATTGTATGATAATCTTGTTATAAATTTATCTGTACAAAAAATTATTTATATAATTGAACAAGAACCTTTATAATTACTAAATATGATAACTAAATGAAAGGTATTTGCAGTTTTTTATTAAGAATATAAAGCTATTACCCTAGAGGAAAATGAAAATCTTTTCCAAACATGTGCAAAATGTAACATTCCTCTTACAGTCGAGATTCCCTAACTCGAGTCATCATTATGCAAAAAAAAAGGTTCGACTTATGGAGATTTCGACTAGTGGAAGGAAATTACGATTTCATACATTCATACATATAAAAATTTCAACTTGCGTACTTTAAATTTTTTTATATTCGTTTGTCCTCGTTATCCCTTATTTTCATTTAATTTCTTTCTTTCTTTCTTTCGGCTGAAAAAGAGGGACATAAAAAATTTCCTTCCTTAAGCCTAAGTAATTGTTGATGCAATATAATATCATCTTGCATCATCCTATGTTAATGTCATTAAAATACCTCCGAACGAGCCGGTAACAAAAGCATAAAACAGAAACGAAAAAAATTGCACTACATTGAGGCTTTCCCCGAAAAAATTCGACTTATGGAAGTTCGAGTTACGAAAACAGAAATGTATGTAATTAGGTTTTGTTCGAGAAAGACGAAATTCAAGCTATATAGTAGACGTTCTAGTAAAAAAATAAATATTAAATTGACTCAGCTCTGTTTTTACTAGCCGGACAAGTGGCTTTTAAGAAATACTATATTTACTAGCCGGACAAGTGGCTTTTAAGAAATACTATATTTAGTATATGAAATCTCTATTCCAATATGATCTCTATTGTATTTAAATTCCAAATTATTTGGTTGGACAGTGTTTTTGGGTGTCGCAATGCCACGTTGACTCCAGTTACCGGCATCTACAAGCGGAAACGAGAGCAAACAAAAGCATTTTAATTAAATAAATTCGTGCGAAAACAATTTGATGTATTTGAAAATGTGTTTTATATATTGTATCGAAGCAAATAAAAAAGTAAACTCATGAAACGTGTTTTGGTCAGCAAATTGGAAAATGGAAAAGAGCTGAATGAAGAAACAAAAGGCTTTAATCTTACCAACGCGTTTAAACCAGCTCCATCACCAACAGCCGAACAAACAAATAAATCAACTTCGATAATATCATCATGTGCGTGTGCCCTTTTATAATAAAAATGCTTCATACTCAGTATTCTTAGATGCCTAAATGCCAGGGCCTTTCCCGGGCCATCCTCAATTTTTCCCAGTTTTTCTTTGCTTCCAGTCGAGTAAATCCCAATAAATTGAAAAACAAAAGCATTCAATTTAATGGCAGCAAATAAGGCGTAGGCAGAGGACAGAGTATCTCCCCCCTAAGAAAGGGTTAAGGATGTGGTGTTAAAGGGGAATGCGGTTCCTGGTATGTAGCAAAAAATAAGACATCAAGTGTCAAAACCGCGGCGGAATATATTTCTCATCCAATTGCGTCCAAAAAAAAGCAATTTTGAAATATTTTAAATTCCACAGTAAAACATAAAATTTTCGACCAATGAAACTACGAATCTTTGTATAACAATCAAGTAATCAATCCGATCTCAGAAGTATGGGTTCATTTGGACTTATTACCAAATTGAACAGATAGTCTTATGTAATTTTCTTCTCTGATTCAATCTGTAGATTTACTGTATTATTCTTGACCTTCTATCAGCAATATCAACTTAATTTGTACTTAACATGCATACCTCGTCTTGCCTTACTTATTTTTTTTTCCCCTTTATTGTATTATGGTTATTAGAGCTAGTTAAGAAATAAAAGAAGAAATAAATAAAAAAAAACTTTAGAACTAACTAAATTTAAAAATGCAAATGTAAATTTAATTTCATCAAAACAATAACGTGTAACAACAGAACAAAGCTAAATTAACCAAATTTTTTTATTACTATTAACTATTTTTTGAAATGACGTTGCGATACGTTACCTTAAGTCATAGATTTAAAGAAAAGCCAGCCAGATACTGTAGACATATTTCACCTTTTTGGCCCTTAGGTTGCCTTTTACTGTTAAGCCACTCAGGTTGCGAAAATGCAAAGGTCACCAAAGTCAAGGTCGCCATCGACATCGTTGTCAAAGTTCTCGTCAGACTAAACAAAACTTTGCCATACAATTTAGTTAGGCGCTGTTTCTGCTCAAAATAAACAAATGGAACTAATTGACTTGGATGAACGCTTTTGAATTTTCTTTGGCATAAATCTTTAAGTGGGAAACATTTGGAATATGCCCCGATTTCAACTCAAGGCTTAAAGTAAAGACAAAAACGATAAAAGAAAAGAAAATTGCAAAATCGAGCATACGCCATGTGTGTTATTGGAATTGTCCTTAAAGTTGGAACCTGAAATCAATAGGCAAGCAGTGAACCGGACACGCCCATATCAGCGCTCCCAAAACTTCCATTCTATCACTGGTATTTCGCTTGGACCCAGTGCACGTTTCCGCTTCCGTTTCGGTTTCAGTTACTGTTTTCGTATTCGGGTTTTCCTGCAAACGCTGGCAAAAATTTATTGTGTGTGAAAATGTGTTGACTTCACTCAAAAGTTCTCTCTGTGTTTGCTGCCAAGTTGGATTTATATCTGTGTTTTGTTCATTGTTTGGTCAAGTTATCTTGCGTGGCGCTTTATGTGCTCTTATCCCGCCTCAAGCTTAATATTGCAAAGTGATTTTCGCATTTTCGTAACATTCCAGCCAGTCCGTGGGAGTCCCTGGCAGTCCTCGAGGACTCGTTAGATGTTAGATGCTAGATGTTGAGTCCATAGATTTATGGCTGTCTTTGATGTATGTTTATCCCTTTTTGCTGACACTGCATTTCCAAGTCGTTTTCGAATAATCCAGGCCAACTGCAACTCTCGCTAAACCCTTCTCCTTCTGTCAGACCTTTTCGCAAATCCCCATTATTTTGCCTAGTTATAAACAAATGATTGCTTTGAAGAAGGACAGGCAAGCTTAAGCTTCTGCTGGAAAACGTCGTGCCGCTATTAAAAATCACTTTGAGCATTCGGCCGTAGCCCAAAAAAGAACAACATGATGACTGAAAAAAAAAATGATAAATTGTACTTTAATCTTTGGGAAATTATGCAAATGCCAAAAAATAACTGATGAAAAACGACCAACGGACGACATTTTCCAATTTTTATTTTCAACTCACAATTTTGATACTCTTTTCTGAGTTCAAGAAAATTAAAATAATATTTTCTGACTAATTCTTTACCTATCTCGAAGGTTTCGGATCTTTGTTTTAGTTGCAAACTTTCTTATACATTTTCTCTGAGATTTTCCGTCTCTAAACATAGAGAAAACTACTTATTAAATAAATTTAGTTTAATAAATTTCTAATTCTATTCCTCTAATACCAAGTCCATGTACCCTTTTCTGCCGATTGTTTTTTTTTTTCTTTTTACAAAAATTCTGTTTTGTGTTATATTTAAAAAACGAGTTGGCCTAGTGAAAAAGGGTTAACGTGACCTGGTCTCTTCGGCCCTGTCTCATTATTTTAACATTTCATTTATCATTTCGATTTGATGCAATCTTAATGAAATTTGGATTATGTTGTAATCATTAGAACAAGTCGCTAACTGTTCTTATTTAAAACGTACCAAAAGAAGATAAAAATTGAAAAAAAGAGGTTAAATTTAAGTTGTTTTGTTCATTTTTATTTATGCTTTTGGTAATTTGATTCATTTCTTAGCGGAGTTGCCACATATTTGCCTGATTTATGTTCTTACCTAGCAAGCCAACAATGTGCCAATAAATCACGCCCACTGTGGGTGGTGCTCTTAGGAAAACCCGTTGGGAGGACTCTGACCAAAAGGACTTACGACAGCTCAGCCGCGCGCAAATCTAATTGTAAAGTTTGTAAACTGGGACAAAAAGAAGACCGAAAAGCCCCAAGACACAAGCCACCATGGCGTCATTATCAATGCGACGGAACCGACTTCCCCCGATCACCAACAAAAGCCCAGACCAGCCTACCTAACTTCCCACTTCCATCCCTTTCCACATTCGTCTCCCTGCCAGACTTTTCACTTTCAGAAATGGAGTCTTTGCGTCTGCTTCGCGGTGACTTTACGCTAATTTTAAAGACATCAATTTGATGGCGTTTTGAGCGTTTAAAGTTATTCTCCAAAAATGCCTGATATTTGATATAACAATTATATAAATGCCGTATGCTTATGTCAATAGACAAAGAGCCTGAGATAGGAAGAGAACAAGAGACGATAACAAGGCCAGCGGCTTAGGACCTTCAAATAATAATAATAATGTTCCAAGAAATATAAACATTCTGAACCTCTCCCAAATTATGCATTACTGCGGGTATGCTTTATAAGAAGCAAAACGAGGCAGCGAATTCTTTTGGGAATCAGGGATGTGTGAAAATAAGAACTTCATTAAAGCAAATATGGATAAAACACAGAAATATAATTAATATGTATATACATAATTTAAAGTACATTTTTAACTTATAAAATTAAAACATTTAATAGTCAATTATTTCAGAAAATATTTTATTCCTAATAAACAATATAAAAGAGAACAAGTAAATATAAATAAATTTTCAGTTGCTAAATTGATAGGTTTTAAAAATTATCCAATGTATGTGAATTTAAGGAAAACGTAAATATAACAAATATGTACTATTTTTTTTATTTAAGTGTTTTTGAAGAGTTCTGTGGAGCATTTTGAACAATTGTACAAAATCTGATTTGCCATTTGCCAGCCCTGGTGTGAAAGCCAAAATCATTGGAGGGTGTCCTTAGTGCCATACTAAAAATGCGCTATACAACAAATCCCCAAATCCCCGCTAGCAAATTTATTTTAATTCACTTTTAGACATAGCCGTTGCTGTTCTTTTTCCTGACTTGGCTTTGACATTGCCAATTTCCTGGACGCTCTGGCTTAGTATTGCTGGTGATGCTGTGGCCCACGTCTTGGCTGACACTTGGCGACATTGAAATGAGCACTTAAGGCAAATACGCCAAGGGGCAAAGGCAATAGCAACAGCAGCAGCAAAAGCAAACAACAAACAGAACTCGCTGTATTATCAAATGTATTTTTATGCTCTTTTGATTTTTATGACCGTGCCAGCAACACCAACAACACCAACAACGACGACAAGGGGAATAACAACTCTCTGGGCAGTTGATAAGTGAGCTAGGGAATAGGCAAATCCCCCCCTCTGGGTCGTCATACCCGCTGACAATGCCAAATAGTGCTCCTACAGCTACTTAAAATTAAACAAATTACAACAGAACAGCAAACATTTTCGTTGAGGAAAAACTGTCGTCGAATTGTCCACAAAGCTGTCAGACTCGTCGTCGAGGATATTATTGTCTCTGTTCCTTCAAGCGCGTGCTCGAATTAAATGTGCCGTGAAATAAATCCAACAAGCACACCCACACACACAAACCCCCACATACAGAGAGTCTCTGCAAAATGGCCTACAACAAATGGCTCCAGTCAGTCTCCAGTATGGGAAAGATCCAATCCTGTCTATTTTAGTATTGTGTATTCTGTATTATGTCTTGTCATTAATAGAAACAAAAAATCAATTGCTAAAGCAACCGCGAACAACTGTTAACAAAGGTGCAAAGTCAATAAAAATAACAAGCACTAATGTTGTAGCCAACAAAGTAATGATAAAGGCATTTAACCTGTTGTTATTGAGAATATATTTAAAAAGTTTTTGAGCTTTTAATTTCTACTGAAAAATGAGAAACATTAAAAATTTGTTATTACATTAGTTTGGAATACATGTACAGATTTTCTAGCTACTTTCATATTCTAATGCAGTCTGAAGGAGCATCTATTAGGAAACTAATTGATGTATCTTCAGCAGAATTAATTGGACACTGTCCATATATTTGGATAAAAATTAAATCTAATAAAACTTCACTTTAAAATTTCCATTTTTAAATTAAAATTAATAGATACCATTTTTACTTAAACATCTACATAATTAACAATACTGTGAATTTATTGACGAGAAGAATAGAAGTTATTGAGAAAACTCTTTATCATAACTTGAATCATATGATATACAAATTAAATATAGTATATTAGAATTCAACATAAATCAATACCGATTAATGACAATTTAAGAAGGAATTATTCAATAAATTAAAACAAAGTTAAATTGCTGAACTTAAAGCATATTTCATATCAGCACTTCATAATTATTGAGCCAAATAAATAACAATAAAAACCAAATTGAAGCAAAGTCGGTTGTGGGTGAGGGCGTGGTCAAGGGCGTAGGCAGCTTTGGGGGCAAAATTTTTTTTTATTTTATCACCACAAACCCTGCCACAAACTACTATACTATACTATACTAGAGATTTTCACAAGAATTAATTTTGGAACAACTGTTTGAAAATTTCCGAATTATATAAATGTTATTTTAGGTATGTTTTATATAATTTTCAATAAGTTAATTCAAAATATATTTCATTCAGTTTTAAAAAATACTTTAAATTACTTCAATAAATTTAGCTCGAATAGCCCTGTGCTATTGTTTTTCGAGTTTCTTCATGAAACTTTCAGAACTGATAAATTTGAGGTCGCTGAATCCGAAAAAAAACATTCATTTTAATTGTCCTTGTCAGGAAAATCGACAGAACCATTTTTTCATCAGTTACCATATGGTAACGCTGGGAATAACAGGGTAAAGGTTTTTTAATACTACAAAATACGAATATTTAAGGAAAAGTCTAATACATGAGCAATGGTTGCTGTTAAATGTAAAAATTATAAAATTAAATTAAATTGTTTTTTAAATTTAACAAAAGGGCATTAAATATATTTTAAACTAATTTTGTTGTAAAAAATATACAAATAAAGAAATTAACTCATTTTGTGTACCCGCAAGTAGGTGTGAAAACTTAGAGCTCGACACTTCTGTATCTTTTATATAATTTCATGAATAGTACTGTACCACTGTTGGAATTCAAACTTGACAACTTTCAATCAATGAAAGATCCTGAGCTTCAATTTTATTTTGTTATTTTATGTGATGTGACACCAATATGAATGGACGGAAGCTAAAATTCTGTTAGCATTGGGGGGCACTTGCCCTCCCTCCTGCTTACGCCCTTGGGCGTGGTATTAGGCAATCTTGACGTTGCCACATGATTTACTTAATACAATTTTGCGTTGCCATTGCTAATTTATGGGGGCTGGACAGTGGACAGGGAAAGGAAAGAAGAAGCGAAGGGAAGGTCAACTCTCGACCACTTAATGACAGAGCAATGTAATAAAAATCCAAGTAAATGGTCAAAGACGAGGACGAAGGACATAGGATGTGAGTAGTCGGCCGAAGGAGAGCCATATAAATGTGCCGTTAAATATTTAGTTGATTTAATTATGTGCTTGGAGGGGAGCGTGGAGAAATGGCCATTAAATCAACCCAAACTACACATAAAACTTACGAGTCCCAATGTCTTGGGCTCTATATAGTCGACTTGTCCAGTCGTATATCGAATGTCTTTGGTTATCTGTTGCTAGACGCTTATTTATTACAACTGCCATATGCCATATGCCATAAGATATAAGAGGGGGAACGAGGGAACTAGAGGGGGGAGAGATAGCAGTTGATGATGATGATTTTGTCATGTTGTGCTCTTTTTGTAAATTAATTAAACAAATAAAATAATATGTCAGCAGCAGGAACAATAGCAGCAAAAAGCAATAAATACTAATTTGCCTGTTTCAACACAAATGTCATCTTTGGGCGTAGATAAGTAAGGCCGAAGGAGACAGATGGACTGAAAGACGGACAGAGAAGTAGCCATAGAAACAAATGGTATTTACACGTATGTGTGCGGACGATCAGGTTGCTGCTGTGTTCTCGAATTGATTCTTGTCTTGGCCTTGTTGCCAAGTCAGCCACATTTAGCCTTGCCTAACAACCTCCCCTGCGGTGGGAATATATATGAAAATGTTATGATGCTCTCTCGCTATTACCAGTTGCCGTGGTCAACCTTTGTCTTCGTTTATCTGTCATTTTGACCAATGACTACGTCCGCTTTTCATATAAATATTTACTTTACATTTTTAAGACATATTATGCTGACTTTGCTTTGCTTTAATTTAGATTTATTGGTAGACATAAATTGCTTAGAACTAATTTAACAATAGATTCGAATTTGCTAAAAGATTATAATCCCTTCACTTTCGTTTCGTTGTATCGAAACATATATAGGAGTAAAAAGCTTTTTATTAGATTCCCGAACAAACATTGGCAATTGAAAGATAAAGAAGCGTAATGCACTCCACTTATATGTATATGTACGTACGTATACACTGTGTTCTTTAACTCCTGGATTTTGACCTACATATCTCTACATATTAAGCATTTTAGAAACTGTCTGAATGTTCTCAACAAACAATTAAAAATTGGTTGAAATTGTTGTAATCTTTGGTTGCTTAAAGAGACAAACTCTTGTCATATTTTAAAAAGTTTCAGACTTTTAAAATAAGCACAATTTACCCACACCCTGTAATCGATATGTGAGTAGCACACCCACTCACACACACACCTACACATTCACTGGCAGTGTCTTGTTCCAAGGCCGTCATTTTGAGATGTGGGCCAAAAGTGAAGCGATTCAATGGCGCAACGGACGACGAACCGTCACAACGCCCAAAACAGAGCTACAGGGGGCGTGGCAAATTCTGGTGTGTGTGTGTGTGTTGGTGGGTAAAAGTTATGGTTGGTAATATCAACACTAAAAGTGTTTATGATATGAAAAATGTTGACAGCAACTGCAGAATGGCAAATGCTAAGCATCAGAGAGAGACAGTTGATGTCACACACACACTCACACACATATATTCTCAAGCACACACACACACACACAGTTGCATACAGAGTTTCATATAGTGGCTTGTATTATTGCTCTCGCTGTTCGCTTTTGTTGTAGTTTTTATCGTTGTTGCTGACTTTGATGAAAAATATGATTATGTCCTTTATGCGAATGCCTTGCAGTAAAAATAATAATAACACACACCACACACACTCGCACTCGCACTCATACACACACATACATATAGAGACATGTATATAGATACGTGTATATAGTTACATACGGATGCCTTGTTGGCTCTCATATCTCGGCGCGCTTTATTTTTGGCAACGTTTTTCATGACTTTGTTCTTGACTTTATTGGCTGCTCGTCTTCCTTCGCCTTCGCTGGAGGCGAAAAACTTTGTTGTTTCTCCTTGTTATTTCTGTTGTTGTTGTTGTTGTTGCTTATGTTGTTTTTGTTGCGTTGTTCAAAAGCGCAAACGAGTCTTGAAGAAGCAAACTCGAGAGCAGTTTTGCTGTCATATGCTTGCTTTATTATCGCCATATACCCCAAGCCCGTAACAACACTAACACTAACACTAACCATAACAATAACAGCAATAAGTGCAGGCAAACCGTTGACCCATAAAGTGACAATGTTGCAATCTCCCCCCAAAGCCCAACGGACACAACCACAGCCATGCCCACTCCGCCTGCCGCCTACCACTTGCTACATACCACATGCAGCGCTAGCAATTGACTGTCAGCTTGTCAAATTGATTCAATTACGAGGCAACTACATCTAAAAGAGTCACAAGCTTAAAACAATTAATTTTTTAATTCAATGATTAGAATAATTAAGTAGAAACGCATTGTTGTTAAGTCATAAGTTTAAAAGACACTCAAAGACATTCATTTTTTTTTTTTCTTAAGATTGATTAAAATAGCCTTGACATCAAATAATAAATATGTTAGACAATAATAAATATATGAGTAATTTTAAAAGTTAATTAACAAATATTTAATTCATATATTTTTTTTAATTTTTTTAAAATTAGTTAACTCAATAGATCTCATACTCATCCTTGGTCAAACCTTAAAGCCTCGAACCCGAACTGAATACTTTTAAAATTAATATAATTAATAAAGGCTACAAACCATCAATATTTTGGATAAGGCTCTGTTCGTTGGTTTACTTTGGGTCGAAACTTGCTTTAATCTAATATATAAATAATTTTATTAATTTAATTTTTCCTTGATTTTTTAAATCAATTAAACTAAAACTAATATTGTAAATTTTGTGAATTATTTAACTTAATTTTATGATTTATTGACGATATACTACCTAATGATTTTTATTTATAGTCTGACAAAGTTGCTAGCTTTAGATAATTTATAAATCTTCCAAAAAAAAACTCTTTACAAGGTTAAAGGTAAAGGTGACAAAAGGCATTCCATGCCCCAAAATTTCTTATATAAAATTTTGTGCGAACAATATTCAATTTAAAACATAAATTAAAACTATAAACAAATAAATCAACAAAGTAAAAGTTACATTCTGCACCGTACGCAAAAGGTTTAGCATCTAATTACATAAAAATTAGTTTTTACGCAGTGCCCCATTAATTTTTTTCTTAAAATTAATTTGTTTTTATTTTAAATGTATGTATTTAATTGAATATTGTTCGTCACAAAATTTTGTGTCAGAAATTTTGGCGCATGGTAAAGAGGTTTTTTTTTGGAAGATATCGGAAATTTTTGAATTTCATATGCTTCCAACATTAATACTTTAAAAAAAGGTTTTTAATATGATTACTCCAAATTTAAAAATCAATTTACAATTACATCAAAGCAGGATACCCTGTGCTCAGACAATTAAAAGCCGCTCGGCCACCGAAGATTTGGGGCATTATATTATCGACTGATTGTTCTTATGACAGCTATATGATATAGTCAGCCGATTAGAATAAAGTTTGGTGGGGATGTATAAGAACAGATTGTCAGTTTGAAATATCTCAAAAAATAAAAAAAGATTTTCGTACTAAAACTTGATTTTCAGCCGATCGTTTCCATGCCAGCTATAAGATATTTTGAACCGATTTGAACAAAACTCTCTCAAGATGTATACAACTGACTTAAATGCATTATCATTAAGAGTGGTTGAGGCACCTCAATAAACAAAAAAGTTGTTCGTTCTTAAACGGGATTTTTTTACTGATCGTTATTATGGAAGCTACATGATATAGTAAACCGATTTGGACCAAATTTGTCAGGGTGCTTAAAAACAACTTAAATGCATTATCTGACAGATTGGTTAAGATATCTCAAGAAACAAAAAAGTTGTTCGTACTAAAACGAGATTTTTGGCCGACCGAAAAATTTATATAGTCAGTTAACAGGTAATATCTTCCAAGCCTCTCAACCAAAATTTATGTATCATATACCAAATATGTATCATATACCATACACCACACTTACCTACCTTAGAAAAAAAGTTTAAAGGTATGCCTTAAATCACTTCAAAATACCTTTCCAATAATATATAGGTCTTATCTGTATCTTCTATGGTCTGGAAACTATTCAGGTTTCAATTTTGGCGGGACTTAGCGTTTTCCCGCTAAACTAGTTGTTTTTTTTTTCAAAAAGTCGTAGTACAAACATTTCTAGATTTTTGAAAAGAAATAAGTCCCCATCAAAAATCTAAGTTTTTTTTAGCACTCATGCAAACAGACAAACCGACAAGCAAACTGACTTTTCATTTCATTATGAGCAGTCGACTATAATTTTCAAATTTATTTATCTTTTGAACTATTTGTCGGATTTGGATGGTCGAGTTATCAATCGACGTGAATTTTTGATAAGCACTTTTAAAAAGTAGAAAATGTTACCAAAATGTTGGCTGCAATCATTTAAATTTTGTCCCTCGCACTTACACCCCCTTATCTAATGAAACAGGTGAGTTAGCAAAAGCTGTTAGTTTGAACTAAACCTTTCGATCGGTATATAACTCAATCTGATCGGACAGTCATAGCAAATTTTCCAAATTGGCTGTATATATTGCTAGTCGTGCTGCTTTCGTCACTAGCGCGGACTGCCGTTCGCAGTGATAAGTACTTTATGTAAAAATTACTCTATTTAAATATTTTTGTAACGAGCCGAACCTGTTACTTAAGAAATTAGTTTGGTTCAGGTGCGTGGAGTAAATGAGGTTAGGCTCATGATGCGGATTCAGTAGCCCAAATACCGGAACATACCGGTTCGGCGAGGCTCGGATCAGAACCGGTTTGCAGTCTCTTAATTCAACCATTTTTTATAACCTCTTACTATATTAATTTCTATAATTACAACTTTATTAGACCCCGTACTTATTGGGTTTGTTTTAACGAATATGTGCGTAACAGGCAGAAGGAGGCGTGGCAGAACCTATAAAGTATATATATTCTTGATCAGCATCAACAGCCGAGTCGATATAGCAATGTCCGTCTGTCCATCTGTCTGTCCGTCTGTATGAGCGCCTAGATCTCAGAGACTATAAGGGATAGAGACACCAAACTTGGTATGTAGGTTCCTCTATATTGCAAGCAGTTCAAGTTTATTTCAAAATTCGGCAACGCCCCCTTTATCGCCCAAAAATCGAAATCAAAAATTTCATATCCAAATTATAAGAACGATTTAAAAGCTAGTGACACCAAATTAGGTATGTAGATTCCTCTATCCTGCAGGCAGGTCAAGTTTGTTTCTTTTTTGAATCGGATCACTATATCATCAAGCGCCCATAGGAACAATCGGTCGAAAATCAAGTTTTAGTATGAAAAACTTTTTTGTTTTATGAGATATCGTAACCAAACTGATACAATAAGTCTATGACTTGGTTTTATATATCCTGTCCATAGTTCAAATAGGACCACTATATCATATAGCTGTCATAGGACCGATCGGGTGAAAATTAAGTTTTAATATGAAAAACTTTTTTGTTTATTATGATATCGTAACCAAACTTATTTAATATACATAACAATTGGTTTTATATATCCTGTCCAAAGTTGGTTCAAATCAGGCCACTATATCATATAGCTGTCATAGGACCGACCGGGCAAAAATCAAGTCTAAGTATGAAAATCTTTTATGTTTTATGAGACATTGTAACCAATATGATAGAATATGCATTTAAGTTAACTAAATATTTTTTACTTTTTTCTTAATTATGTTGTCTATAATTTTCTTGACATACTTCGATTAAATAATTAAAGAATATTCTAAATATTTAGGGTTTTTTTTTGTTTCTACTTCTGGAACTTCTCTTGCTAATTACAAACAGAATTACACTGACATATACACAATATAGCTACATATATTCAAGAGGGTTATGTTTGTGTCATGGGGTGTTGTGGGGCTTGAGGGGGTCGGCAAGGAGTACAACCCTTTCCTGTACTTCTGCAGCACGTGCTTTTCAGTAACTTTATTTGCTTGCTGTAAGTGTGCCGCTATTCCCTTTCATGCGCAGTTTTTATACGCTTAAAGAAAGTGTGAGTTAAACATTAAAACAAAGATTTTCGCCAGGGACATAAAAAAAATATTTATTTAAAATTTAATTTAAATTCGTAAGTTTATTAATATTTATTAAACAATAGTATTGTTTCAAATACATTTAGGAGAAAATGAAGTAGATGAGAAAATTAAACTACTTTTTGTATAAAAATACATCAAACTAAAACATTCAGATCAGGGAAAAAAACCATTGTCAAAGTTTTGATGGATGTCGTCGGAATATTTATCATTTAAACAATTACAGAGCATTTGAGCTACGCATATCAACAATTCCATCATTTCCAGCTGAAAACACGTTCTTTTAAGTGTTCCCTTTGTGTATTTCGGTTTTAGAGAGATAATTACAAAAAATGTTTTTGCGTGCCTTGCGCGCTTCATGATGGGCCGACTAAAGTTATGATTCCTGCTGTGAAGAGAGTTGCGTGTGGTGGCGTAGGAATCTTTTTTTTTTGGTTTCCTTTCTTTCCGGGACGCTGCCTGGTTTTTATGCACTGCGCGTGTATTTTTATACCCGTTACTAAGCAAATAAGTAAAAGGGTATATTGTGTTGGAATGTATGTAACAGGAAGAAGGAGGCATCTCCGGCCCTATAAAGTATATATATTCTTCATCAGCATCAAGAGCCGGGTCGATATAGCCATGTCCGTCTGCCGTCTATGTCTGTGTGAGCGCCTAGATCTCAGAGACTATAAGTGATAGAGACACCAATCTTTCACACACAGCCTTATAATATCACTTAACCGCAGCAAGATCGGACAAGTAGATCGGCAGTAGTTATTACAAATTTAGGAAATACAATCACCTTAAAGTATGCAGTAGTTTTTATTAGGTAGTAATTTCTTTAAAGTACTTTTATATATATTGAAATAAGTAACGGGTATCCTTTGGTCGGATATCGACTATAGCCTTTCCCACATGTTTTTCTAAAATTTGTTGCTTAATTTGAAAAGGCAACCCACGTAGATAAGACATTAAAAAGAAACAAATACCGCAGACAAACAATTCGAGAGTACTTAAGACTTAGTCCTGGTACAACTGGTAGGGGATGAGGGGTTGAGGGAATGCGTTGCTTCGCATCATATTGAGCGGAAGACTTTCAGTCAGCACTGTCTCAAGCAATGTTTATAGAAAAAATTCAATTTGCTATGCAAATAAATCCAAGAGGGGATTGCAGGAAGAGATGGCTTGACAGATCATGTACACATGTTGCGCCCCTTGTCCGTGTCCCGTGTCCAGTGTCCCGTGTCTCTTGCCAAATCAAATGCCCTTTCTCATAGTTTTTCTGACCGACCAACTGCAGTTTCGTTTTACGTTTGTTTTCTGTCATTTCGTTTTACGTTTCGCTGCAGTCTAAAACCGTAACTCAATCCCTCCTGCTCTCCCCTTACCAACACTGATTGCACCCTTATGCTGTCCATACCTTTGATGGCTTGCCAAACAGTTGGAATATGATTTTTGCAATTTTCGCATGAACTCAACCAAAAAATTAAACTTGACTACACTGCAAAATTGTAAAGTTTTTAATACGTTTGGGGTCCTTCCCCTGTGTGTGTCTCTTCATCTCTCTTTCTCTTTCTCTCTCTGTTAGGGGCAGAGGGAGATGGCAACTGGTCTTGGCGATGTGGCAGTTACCCCTGTCATGCTTGTCAATCTCTGTGCCAGTCAATGACTAAAAAGTTTGCGATTTTCCCTTCTCTCTCTCTCTCTCTCTCCCTCTCTCTCTCTTATTCAGCATATTACTCTGTCTCTTGTTTGCCTCTTGCGCTTTGTCGCCGCTTGCAAACATTTCAAATTATTTTAATTAAGGCATTTTAATTAACACACACGCATATATGAGTTGTTGTTGTTGTTGCTGTAGCTGTTGATGTTGTCGCGTTTTTGCATAAATTGTTGGGCCTTCTCACGCCTCCCTCTCCTTATTTCCGCCTATTGGTCCCGCCAGTCTCGTCAACTGCATGTTGACACAGAATTTAAATTTATATGTCACCAGAAGATGCAGCACGAGAGAAGGAAGACTAACTATACAGGCTAAGTTAAAATTTGCTACACGATCAGATCGAGTTATATACCGATCGACAGGTTTAGTTCTAACTTACAAAATGGCGTAACTAAAACTGTCTAATGTTGAGGTAGGGTGGTGGAGGGTTTATAGCTGAGGGCCGTTGCTTTTGGTAAAATTTTAATTTTCTACTTAAAATAATTGATACATATCACCAAATCCATAACTGGTTAATAAAATAAATTTGAAAATTTGAGTGGAAATGAAATGAGTGTTCATTTTGTTTGTCTGTTTGCATACTAAAGTAAACAATGATATTGATTCTTTTCAAAAAATCTAGAATGTTCTACGATTTTCATCAATCCCGCTAGTTTAGCGGAAAACGCTTCGCGCCAATTGAAACCTCAACAGTTTCCAAACCATAGAAGCTACAGATATGTTCTATATATCATTAGAAAGGTGTGTTTGAGGGCTTTTAGGTACCTTTAAACTTTTTAAAGTACTCAGGTAACATTTTACAGGTGAAATCAAGTTTTTTAGCTTACATTTTGGCGATTTCTTACAAAACGGCTCTAACGATTTTTTGTTAAATTTTAATATGTTGTAATACACGTTTTTTGGTATATGAAACATAAATTTTGGTTGAGGGGCGAAGATATTACCTAATGAATAAATACATTTATCTATCGGTCGAAAATCACGTTTTAGTACGAAAAACTTTTTGGTTTTATGAGATATCTCAACCAAAATGATACACTATGCATTTAACTTGGTTTTATATATTCTGGTTTTATATATTCACTGACTCACAGTGCCGAATGCCAATTTTCGTTTTTTTATATTAATTTATATTTTTATTTAAAATTTTTAGATTAAACTGAATTTTGTTCGTCACAAAATTGGATATCAGAAATTTTGGGTCTAGAAATTGCTTTCGTCACTAGACTTTTACCTCGTTTAGAGGTTTTTTTTGTGGGATTTATATTTCTTGTCGTTTTTTTATTTTTTTGAAGAGCCTACCCTGAGAGACAGAGCAAGGGTATATAGGTTTGCTTGTTTTCGCAGGTAATAATATATTTAAATCATAAATTTAATGAACAGACAAACCAATAATGAATAGTTGCATTAGGTTAGTTTTCTGAAATTCATTTTTTCTTTTAGATATTTTAATAACATATTTTCTTATAATTTACCACAAATATTTTACAAATTAAGTTTGTATTCGATATATTTACTATATTTATTTACTATATTTAATAATTATTATAATGAATTGAGGAAATGAGTTACTTGGCATGAAACTGAGTGGATGACTTTCAGTCTGTACATGTTCTTATTAGCTTTACAATAGTTTGAAGTAAATTTTTCATTATTTGCTTTATTGAAGTACCATAATTAAAATTCCATTCAATTTTATTCCTTTTTATTAATAACAGACTGAATTTCCCACATATTGCAACTCATAACAAGCAACAATTTCCAGTTTCAAAATAAATAATAAACTTAATGGCGTACAAACAGCTTTTATTGTAATTAATTGTATAATCTATTGTATTTACATATGTACATATATAGGTATTCATATCCTATTTTATAAATCCAAAAACTTTCGTTTTTGTGATCCAAAGAGCATTATGCTCAAAACTCAGCTGCAAACTTGATGGTGTTTAAAAATCATTTAAAACTTCAGCTAATTGCAATAGAGAATGTGGCCAAACAAAAACGTTCTCCATCGACTGGGGGTATTTTGTATGGGCGTGGCATCGGGTCTGCTAATGAACATCGATTTGGCCAAAGCCATAACAGATGCTGTGAGTGTCCCGTAATCGAAATCGGAATTTAAATTGACTCATTAAAGCGAGCAAAAAGCGGGTCGCTCAACAATTAAACAAACGCTGTCCCAACTTCACCCCACCATAATCATCACCCCTCTTTGTCACACAGTTCCTCTTGCACCATAAACCTCACCCTTCATTACCCACAATGTCATCCCGTCACGTTGCCCTCAAAAAGATCCCTAGCACCTAATATGGGGTCATTAGTTAATTTGCCAATCGGCTTCTGTTGGTCTATACCCTATCTTAAGGAGTTATATGAACTTCAAATGCAGTTTGTCTTTTAAACGATACGTATATTATGATAAATACAAACCATTTTATATCATATAAACACGTAGAAGGTTGAAGAAATTTGAAGAAGATTCAAATCCCTAGTTAGTATAGTTTGTAAGACTTTAAAAAAAAATTCCTGATCATCATAAGCAGTAGGAAGAAAAATAGTTATTAATCACAATATTAAGAAAGATAATTTGAAATATTATCTAAATCTTAAAAATAGAAATTAAATTAAAGAATTTATTTCTAGGAGTTTTAAGAGCAAGGAAACTTCGACATTTCAGTAATCATTTGCTTTCTTTGTACTGCTTGTTCTTGTTTTTATGAGGTTGCCATTGTCAAGGACGTTCACGTCCTCGTTTGGCCTTCCATGTCCGTCAACGTCACCGTCACCATCGTAGACGTCTGTTAATTTATGTCGGCATACCCAAAGTTCTTTCCATTCTCGGGTTTCTCTCATTGAGTTTTGGGTGCGTGCCGAGCCGCAATCTGCACGGGACTATTAGATTTTATTGAGCCGCTGATTTACACACCGCGCTTCAATTCAATTTCGGGGCGAGTCCGGCGGGGGGCAAGTGGAGGGGGTGACGATGGGGACTTGCGACGCTAATCACGTCTAACAAAACTTTTTGCCGGACCAGGGCAGCCCGAAATGGGAATTTAATTTTCACACGCCGCCATTTGGGAAAATCAATATGAGAAAATTGCAAACCACACAACAACAGCAGCAACAATACGAGAAGCATAAATCACCTGCATAATTTCGTTACAATTTTTACTATGCAATTCCTATTAAAGGTATTTTTACCCTCAGTTTTTCCAATGGCTCTGATTCAATCCAACAAATGGGGCGTGGCCACTGGTAGGCGGTCGCGTCCATTTTATTTACATTTATTGACCACAGCGACTGGGACTGGGACTGGGACTAACTGTGGATCTCGATTCGAGTCTGCTGGGTCTAATGGGTATGTCTGAGTGGGTGGTATAGCGGGTGGGTGGGTTAGCCGGGTGGTTCGGCCTGTTAACTATGCAATTTGCAGCACGTGTGAACAGTTTTCTATTAGAAACTCGCGATGCCAATGGCGTAAATGTGTAAACGGAAGTAAGCAAAATCGTAACGGAAGTAGATTGAAGTGCTGGACTAGTTCGTATGGGTAATAGATATATGTAGTCAAGAATGCAGTAGCTCTCTAAAGCCTTAACCAAGCTGTTTGATAACTTAATGGGCTCACATATTAGCGCCCCAAGAGAAACACAGTTGGAGAACTGCGAAGTCTCTGACACTCGATGAATCCCTTTAAAATTGCAATTCTTGAAGCTTGTATACAGCTTTGTTTATATTGATAAGGGTCTCATATTGTTGCAAAACACCTCATCTTAGTAAAATAACAAATTTATTTAGATTTTATTAAAATGATAATTTATAGTTCGGTCAAATACGTGTCAAGTATTTTTGGCATAAATCATTGTAAATTTTTTACGAAATAATTCATGACTTGATATTAATTATGAATAACTTGGTCAGACAATCTTTTAGGGACCAGTTATTATATTATAATGTAAGCTTTAATTAAAAGATAAGTGAAGTAAAAGGCGTTTTAGAATTTATTGGAATGTGTGTTACAAGGAGAAGGAGGCTTCTTTGACCCTATAAAGTATATATATTCTTGAACAGTTTTAAAAGCCGGGTTAATATAGCCATGCCAGTCTGTCTGTCCGTTTTCATATAATCTTTCCGAGTGACATCATGAATATGTCTAAAATCGATCGAAGTTCCGTATTCAAATCATTTGGTTTCCGGCTTCGGAAATATGATTTTAATATATGAGTAAGTGTACGTCGATGGTGAACTATGATTAGAGTTTGCTGCATAATTACTGGTAATTGAATAAGGCAAACAAATTAAATGTCAAAACTGAATAATTATAGTGTTAGCAAAGTTCTTCTCTAACAAATTATAATACTCCACGTGTTTGCTTGACGTCGTTTTTCATTTATGTGGTACAAAAAGATTGGTAATAGTAAAAAGAATATGTGTGCGACCCAGAAGAATAATGGACACATGAGTCCAGATTGTTGAGCAGCTGTCAGCGCGGTTTTCAATTATCTAAAACCCAAATATCGAACCCAAAAGTTGTCCGCAGAGGCATTTTTGCTTTGCAATGCCACAAATCAAAGTCAAGTTTCACTTTTCCTGTCAATTTCGTTCAGTTCAGAGTTTCATGTGGTCGACCATTGGGTGGTTGGTCAAATGCTTGATTGCTGCCCATTTTTGCAACCTTCTCACTTACCAAATATCCCAAAATATCTCCTATCTCTTGTATAAATTTGATTTGCTAATGAGCCGAGTCAAGACCATATGAAATTTAAAGTAGTTTTTTCATTCGGCTCTTGTGGTTTTATCAGTGGGTGTTGCCGAACTGTGGTTTGTGTGTGTCGACCACAGTCTTGGGTCAGCATTTGAGTAGAGGCTCTAATTGTTAACCCTGGGAATACTGTGTGTGAAAAATCGAGATAAATGACTCGACAAGCTAAAATTTGAAAGTTTTGATTGTTTAGAGACTCATTTGCGTAGCTGAATAATTTTTTAAAAGTTTAGATGATATACGAATGAAAAAGTACACTTGAAGAACATAAACAGATAAGTTAATTAGTTTCCATAGTTTAATTAAACGACCAACTTGATGTACTATATTTACCATTTATTTATATGTTCTTATTTTTTGTCACATTGCTATGACTTAGTTTTAATTACCTCTCGATATTTATCTATCGATATTTTAGGCTAACACATTTTAAACTAAGCTAAACTCTGTCACTAAATTCTCCTTAAAGCAAAGCGCTTTCTAGCAATTTGCATAAACTCTACTTTTAAATCTTTACTTTTATTATGCAGGACTTTTCCGAATTCTTCGAGGACTCACACAGAACTTAGCTGCAGTTTATAGGTAAGTATACTTATATAGTCAATACAACAAAAAAAACTGAAATAAAGTACAATATTTTTTTTAAAAACTTTAACTATACATAGTAACATTAATATTTACAATTCGATCTCTTATTTTATGCTTGTTGTAATGGGAACATATTTGCTACAAATAATTTCGCTACTAAATTTCAGAGTCTTTTTAAAGTTGCCTTAGGATTTATATAAGTTGCATATTGTTTATCATTAATATGTAAGTATCTTATTCACTTCTTTTAAATTTATCGCATTTTTCAATTAATTTTAAGAAATTTCAGTATGTGAAATAAACAAATTTTTGGTAAGTTTAAAAAAGATTCAATCTTGAAATATTCCCAGATAAGATTTTGGAATATACTAAATGTTAATCACTTCATCTATTTGACCGTTAGAAGGAAATGTTTATTAGAATTTACTCAGTTCTAATCAATATTTCGCTGTTCATGTCAACATTACATTTCCTATTTGTTTCAAACGATATGCATCTTAATAGTGTCGATATAAGATCGAAAGCTGAAAGTAGAATACAGTAGGGCTATTCCTGAAAAAGATTAAGATTAGATTAAGGATATCTTAATCAATTGACTGAACAAACCTTTTGCACACAGATTAGATTTTAATTTCGTGAATTCAAGAAAAACAGCGAATAATACTTTTCCAAGCCTCTTAAATAATAGTTTGCAACTATTTATTTAAAATGTATTAATTGGTATTCAACCATTATCAGTTTCTTTATTTTTCTTCGTGTTCTGTAACCTTTATTCGTGCCTAAGATTCATTTACTTTAGTATCTTTTTAGCTGCCGTATCCAACTGAAACTTTTCGTGTATCTTTAGCAACTATCCTGTATTAAATTGAAATGCAGAAAACTTACAACTTTCATCATATTGAAAACTGAGTAATTTTTTATATAAGTGAACGGTCACACAAATAACAAAATCAAAATCTAATCGAAATCTACCTCAGACATGTTCTCGTTGAAATTTTTAATGAGTAATGTCTACTCCTCGTATTTTGTATGGAATAGCAATGTAGAGCTGATCGAAATATAATCTAATCTGTTTCTGGAATACCCATAGTTTCTTTTCAAATGGTTTGCCGATATTTTTATAAAGATATGTAAAGGTCAATGATGTGTTATTCTTAGATCTTCCATTCATTACACTCTTGGGAAACATGAAAGTTCTACAACAGTTAAACTTATTTTATCGAACCGAATGGATGAACAAAAAGTTGCTCATCAATAATCGAAACATTTCTGCTGAAATCTGATACTGAAAGATGTGTTATCTGTAATAATTGGATTAGATATTCTCATAGGTGATATGCAGGTTGTAAGACAGTTGAACTTAGATATGCACAGGTCAGGATGATATAGTATACTGCATAAACAACCTTAACGGACTATCTAGTCTATATAGGTGTACATGGGTCTATGTGGCCTCAAGATATCTACTTTATACTTTATACTCCATGACGCAACTTTCTGGGACACTGTTGCCATAGAGGCATATCTTTGATGGCATTTCTATGAACCGAATGGATGAACAAAAGTTGCTCATCAATAATCGAAACATTTCTGCTGAAATCTGATACTGAAAGATGTGTTATCTGTAATAATTGGATTAGATATTCTCATAGGTGATATGCAGGTTGTAAGACAGTTGAACTTAGATATGCACAGCACCTTAAAAAGAACAGAACTATGACATATATATATATATATATATAAGTGGTATGTACATAAACAACTTTTAACGGACTATCTAGTCTATATAGGTGTACATGGGTCTATGTCTAGCCTCAAGATATCTACTTTATACTTTATACTCCATTTAGACGCAACTTTCTGGGACACGTTGCGTCATGAGGCAATCTTTGATGGCATTTATGTTGATGTTGTCATCCAAGTCCTGTGATGAGTTGCACGAGGTGGTTGTTGTCGAAGTCACGCCCACGCCCATTACACTGCCCATGCTGCCCAGCAAGAGACTTGACCCAGAGCCGGGCTGATGATGCTGTTGTTGCTGCTGCTGTTGCTGGTGCTGATGATGATGATGGTGATGATGACGATTCAATGTGGCCGTGTGTCCCACACCAGAGCCACCTGCCTGCTGCAGCGGGTGATGCAGTCGACCACTGGAATAGGCATTCAATATATAACCACCACCACTGCCCAGACCAGGCGGAAGTGTGCCCACTCCACTGCTGTGCGCCGGCTGAAGATGTGCCGCGATTGTCGCCGTCGAGGAAAGCGACGTCGGCGACCCGATGATGGTGCCGCCCATGCCCAGGGGCAGTTGCTTCGCCCCGCCACCGAGGCTTCCTATAATACTGCTGCTGGGCGAGATGACAGTGCTGCTGCATCCACCGCCAGCTGCTGCCACGGCGGCCAACAGCTGCGCCCGCTGCGCATTTATGTGATTGTAGGTGACCGGCGGATTCGCCGGATCACTGGACAGCGTCGTAGTCGTCGTCATGGCCGGTGCCTGCAATAAGATAACAATGAAAACAGTTGAAAGCGCATTCAGAGCATGTTTGCACTCAGCAACTCAGCTGGAAGTTTCACCCGGTTCCACTTTCAATACCCAAACCCAAACCCAATCCCTGTCCAGCTCTCTACAGAAATAAACAAAATCAGTGGACAATCGAGTTACATACTTTTCGGTTGCTAAACGAGTTTTGCCACGGAAATTAGCAATTTAGCCAGACACTCAGATAAATGCACATCTTATTCGCTTAACCGAATTATAAATACTCTAATAAACCCCATATTAAGTCATTTGGAACAATTTTAGTTTCGAATATTAAAAAATTTAAATTGTATTTATCATAATAAATTATATTTGATGATATACAGTATAATTAGAAAATAATATATATTATATCAGTTATTTTAAATTTCTTCAAAGGGGATGTTTATTATTGAAACTTAATTTAAATGAATAAAATTTAATATGATATCACACTAAAAAATAACGTAACTCTTAAAATATTTATAAATTAAATAGGGGACTCCGCCCCCTTCTCGCTTCGCTCGCCAACCCCCTGCTCGCTTCGCTTTTGTGAAAGGAGGAACACTTCTAATATTATTCTTGAATAAATTTCTTAAACGGAAAAATATATTACTGTAAAATTTTAATAATTCGGACACTTATTAGTTCGGACAACCCGCTAATTCGGACGCTCAATTTATTTCCACAAAAAATTGTTGTTTTTGGAATTCGATCACATTAAATTGCTTTTATGTAAGCTTTAAAAAAAAAAAAAAAAAATAGAAAAAACAAGAAATTTAAAAAAATTTTTAGACTTTTCCTAGATTCGTAAAGTAATAAATCGGAAAAAAGATAAACAGAATATCATAATTTTCATAATTCAAAAATTTATGTCTCTTAAACTACTGGTTTAAATCTTAAACTGTGAATGAATTAATTAGAGATAGATTCTTCTGATAGCTTAAGAAGTAAACTTTTACTGTTAGTAAGCATTACTTTTTCTGAAAGATAATGAATATACATATCTCAATGGGCAATTGAAGACACCCAACTTATGAGTTTGATTAAGATAGCTCAAAATCCAAAAAAAATTTTCATTCGAATGTTAATTTGCTTGCGATTGTTCCAATGGCAGCTATATGATATTGTAATCCGATTTTGACCAAATTTGATCAGGGTACAACAGGTAGTCACTAATACACAATTTGTGAGTTTGGTTAAGATACCTTACGAAACAAAAAAATTATTCATTCTAAAGGTTAATTTGAGCCTGATTGTTCCTATGGCAGCTATATGATATAGTCATCCGATGTTGACCAAATTTTGTCAGTGGTACAAAAAACAATATCTGTGAGTTTGGTTGAGATAGCTCTAAAACTAACAAAAATTTACATACTTAGCAATTTATCTCAAAGTGTGAACTTTGACCCCGAATTTGACCCCCTTGAAATTTGAATTTCGAAAACCGTCTTATTGCACGATTTTCTCAGCTCTATTGTGTGCAAATTATTATAGGTCTTATGGATTGGGCTGTGCAATGATCAATAAGCCAGTCAGTCAGTCAGTAAGGACAAAGAATTTTATATATATAGATAATAAACTTTAGATGGTAATAGCATATCTATAATTTAAATTTCAGCATCTATTTATAGAAGCTATGATTGTAATTATTGAAATATAATACTTTTATTCAATACTGGTTATTAAGTAATAGTTGACAGCGTTTAACGCAATTTTGATTTCTTAAATAGTTCGCGCACTTAAATAAATAAAAAATTATTACATTTGCTAACATGATAACTACAATTTCAAAACTGCTTAAAATGACTTGCATACTTTTTTTTCAGGGCTATGCTTTAAGTGTTTAAAGCACGATTATATGCACTCTCATAGCCTTTTAAACACGTCAAGTAAACCTCACAATTGTAGCGCATGAAAGGCGGCAACGCTTGACTATCGAAATGTTTTTTTTTGGTAATCGAAATGGAATTGCAATTGAAATCTCTGAATGCAATGCGAATTGCAGAATTGCGAATTTGCGGCGTTGTTGTTGTTGACTTGCAGATTCCCTGGATTGTGTTATGTTTGGCAATATTTAAAATTATTTAATTAACGAATTGAGTTATGCCCGGCTTTGGACTGGGGCCAATGTCCAATCTCACACCCAACGACTGATGCCTGATGGTAATTTAAATGTAATTGAAATCAGCGCAGCAAATCCCATTTGTAGAATGCACAGAGTTCCCCCATTTCCTGCCCCACCATCTCCCCTCCAGCAATGACTTGTGCTTATCTCTGCATTGCTGAAAACCGCACTATTGGTTTTTTTTTATTTATATTATTATTTTTTATTCTGAAGCTTCATGGCGAACTGGTTGTGGTATATGTATATATCAGTATTTGGCAGATTAGTGATATATACATATACATAAATATATATTTTTGAATACATTTGTAGATCCCTGGGTATTGCAGTCAATTGGTCATGGTCTGTATATGGCATATGGTCAGTACGAATTCTAATCGCACTCGAGCAGCTTATGGTAATTTCGGGAAATGCATAAATGAACTCTAATTGCAATTTTAATGAAATGAAAACAAATGACCATAGCAAAATAGCAACACATGCGATTATCTAAAATGAGTTTAATAAAAGCGCACAAAAACTTTGACATAGATAATAATGAAAAATTATAAAGTAAGTATCTATACCTTTATGAAGTATTTCAGAAATTATCATTATGTTCGTTTTACACAGTATCTTATTGATAATTTAAAATTGTCCTTGAATGCATTTTCGTGTACATACTTGCTGCCAATAAGGTAAAAACTAATTTTTTATTTACACAACATAGAATGAAAATCTTTAACCGACAATGAATACTATTCTGACTATAAATGAATTGTATTTGAAATTAATCTAAAGCTAACCCGATTGGATAACGAATAGTAATTTAATTTAAATATTTTACAGCCATAGGGATGTCTAGTAATTTTTAAACAAATTTATGCATCTGTCAGATTTGATAGCTGCAGTAGTGGTAAGTAAAAGAATTGAGCTAATCTTTATAAGAGTGTTGTTCTATGAATGCATTGTGTGTCAATCAGAATTGGAGACATTTTTATATTTATTTATCTATTTTATGGGGTCCAATTTAAAGCTCACTTGCAGCTCAATTGCTTTTTATTAAATTGATGTACAGAGCACATATGTTTTACAAACTCAAGATTGCTTCTTCCTTCCTCTTTGGTTAACTAAGCGAGGCAGCTAAGTATTTTAGAGCAATATAAATTCCAAAAAATTGATTGATTATGGCCAGTTCGACATGATGTATTGTGTTTGGATAAAGAATCTTGCAATTACCTTGTCGCTGGCTGGTTGCAATGCAAAGTGTTTTTCCCATTATCCCCTCAGATTGAACCAATGGTTTTTATTCATAACACTGGCAAGGAAGACAAGCAGGAGGAGGAAGACCGTGCAACAAGACGTGTACTCTGACAGTTTAAAAGCTTTTTTTAATAAACATCCTTTTGAATGCTTTGGATTGAGATTGGCAACGGCTTTGGAGCTGGTATTGGAGTGGGGATTGCGATTGAGGTTGAATTGGAGCTAAGGTTGGGCATATATGCCATTTGAAACCCGCCTGAGGTTACCCATCTTGGTAACTGCTGAGTTTTGCTTAGATATTTGGCAATTTGAATATTTGATTGGTTTTAGTGCGGATAACAGATAGCCAGAAATGTCAATTGGGGCTAATATAAATCTGAACTGACATCTGACAGACGATGACTGGAACCAAATAGATACATCTCAATATCAAGGTAACCAAAACACACTCACAAATTAGTCGGAAAGGCTATAGTCGAGATTTTGACCATAGGATACCCGTTACTTATTTCAATATATATAAAACTACTTCAAAGGAATTACTTGTACTACTTTAAAAAAAAACATTAGATCGCCATAACTGGGATTATAGATAATACTAATAGATTTTCGCGATTTTCGGGGGCGAAAAGGGTCGTGATAAAAATTTATAACAAACTTGTCCTGCTCCAACGCCAATGGGATCTGCTTGTGAAAATTTGGTTGCTCTCTTTCTTGTACTTTATAGGGTCGGAGATGTGTCCTTCTCTATGTAACATATATTCCAAGGAACAGAATATACTCTTTTAATTATTTTTTAAGCATAAAAAGCAATCCCAATCAAATGGCAATGGAAATACTCGAATAGAGTCTATAGTAACAACAAATTTAAAGTACCTTCTTTTTTCAGGTATCCGTGTGTCTGCGACAGGTTATTCTCAATTGATTAGATCCCACAAAGCATAATACTTTTGAACTCTTAATACTATTTAACGAATGGCGTAATAATTGAAACCTTAAACAAAAAAAAAAACTTCCAAATACTTTAAAAAATTATTTTTTATCTGAGGTAATGGTCAAAATATTTATAACAAACTTATAGCATTTGGCACATTGGACGCCATTTTCATCATTGGGCCCGAATGTGGACTTAATTTTAGTACAAATTCCGAATAAACATTTTTATCGAACGGCCGATTTTTACCGATAAACTCAAGAAAAAAAAGCAATTATCACTTTAACCAGCTGTTTTCTTCAATAAAAACGGTAGGCAGTAAATTTGCGCCAATTATAATATCAAAATAAATATTGAAATGTGCTTATTGTCAGCTTTTTATAATTTGTGCACAGAAACCGAACAGCTGATTTCCTTTGGGTGAATGTTAAATGTCTTTGGTCGTGGAAAGCCAAAAATGAGCCACATTCAAATGTGAGCAAATGTGGCAAATGTGAGTGGTCGTGAAAATAGCCAATTAAAGTGTTTTATTAATGTGCTTAATCATATAATTATTTGTTCTTAAATATATTTTGTATCAACATTTTGAAATCATTTATTTTAGTCAAGAAAATTTGTATGTCGTTGCACCTACGACAAAAATAAATACATTATTAACGATTTATAAAATTCTCATCAGCGGAATAACTTTATAAATTCTAAATCTCTTTACTATTTACTAATAGATATTTGTTTAATAGGCTTTAAAAATCTGTACACTCGTGTGGAAAGTTCTTTTTATTCGGTTTTAAAGAACTTCTACAGTTTTTGTTTGATTGGGCTATATAATAAATTGTAGGACCGTTTTAAAAATCCACACTACGAGTTAAAACCATGTCGAAAAGGATAGTAACAGGAATAATATTTAAACAACTGTTCTTTATAATGCAGTACTAATCTAACCTTTATGGAAATACCGGTATACTTACATTGCCATTGGGTGACCACTTGGAAACGCTTCCAACGACTCCAACGCCAGAGGGCGTCGCGGCAGCTACAAACTGAGGCGCATCGCGGTCCGCGGGAGCAGCGGTGGCAACCGCTGTGGAGGTGCTGCTACCGGTGGCTGTGCCCGCAGTGGTACTGCCCACATTGGAGGCATTGCTGCCACTGCTGCCGGCGCTGCTGCCACCAACTGTCCGAGATTGAAATTTATTGATGATGGTGCCACGTTTTGGGTACGTTCGAGTGTTCATGTGTTCATGTGAGGATGCGGTTGCGTTTTAGATTGGCGCATTCCATCGTTAAAAATATTTACGATTAAAAGAAAATTGCATCCGTTGATTGGATTGGATTGGTTTTTCGGTTCGTTTGGTTTCGTTTGGGTCGATGTTTCGGTTTGGCGAGGTCGCAATTGTTTAGATTGCCGGTCGTATTGTCGTGTTGATGAGATTGATTACGATTACGAGTCGCCCAACAGCAGAAAGCATGGCGAGGACAAAATTCAGGATGATAGCGAGACACATGAAAGTAAACGTCAGAGAAGTGGTCATAAAATTTGATTAAAATTTAATGGACGAAGTGCACGTCGCCGTACTATAAAATCCGACGATCCTGTCAACTCGACTGCTTAGACTGGATAATATTAAAACAAGCATTCGACAATTTACACGTATTCAACTGACGAACCAGAAATACACTAAATACACACTGATAAAAACTTATTGACGTGAATATTAAAGTAACTAAAAATTTCTATGAAGAGAACCTCATCAAAAGAACATTATAGTCGTAAGTTGAGATTCTCTATGTTATACAATTTAAAAGGCTTACATATCTTTTCTGATCTTTTATGACCTTAGGTCAAAAGGTAATAAATTTTAAGTGAAAAATAATCTATTCTAGAAATGTTTTTTAATCAATAGTATAACTCGTCTTCACTTCATATCAAATTATAAAACTAAAATAATTTCATAAACAATTTTTATTGTCCATAGAATCCCAAGAAAAGTATCTTTCTTCCTCTAATAACAGGTCCATAAGATTCCAGAGGTATCGAACAATTTTTTTATTGTCATTTATATATTTCCCTTTCAGAATTCTTATTCTCTAATTCTTAAATTTCGGGAGATACTCCCACTTAACCTTCACTAACAAATTGCATTTCTGACATGGTATACCCAAATCAAAGAGTGTAATTTAACGAGCAGCAACAACTGTTTATGAGCTAACCATATTGTGAGGGTATTACATCTGGATCACGTTCATCTTCAACCAAATCCTCTGATGATTTCGTTTTTATATCCGTATGTTGCCAGCGTGGTTTCTCCAGGTTGCCGCTCTGCAATGGTGTCGTCGAATAATAATATTAATTGTACTCGAGTCTGTGAGCTGGTTCTGGGAATATGTGAGGGATTTTCTCACCTTGAAGACATCGCCTGATTGGGCGACCACTCCCGCAACCGTCGCCTTGTTGCCATGTTGGCGATTGCGTCGCAAATTGTGGACAAATGTTACCACAAATATCCGTATCGCGATGGCCACTCCAATAATTATGATGGTCAAAACGCTGCCAACAATCACCGGGGACAGTGTCAGTGTTACATCGTCGTCTGTTGTTATCGTTGTTATTATTTTATGTCATCGGTTATTGTTGTAATTACAGGTTGACAATCGCCGGTCATAAATCATCGTAAATTTTACATAGATATCACATCACATCACATCACGTATTCCAAATATCGCACATACATCACGTTGATTGCATGATGGGCAACAAGGTGGTTCAAGTCGAGTTTGACAGTTTTATTTTTAGCCAAGTTGTGTTAACGACATGAAAAAAAATTAGAAGAGAAGGGCAACAAATAAGCTTGATTTTTTTTATGAAAACCAATTGGAAAGTAGGATAATTTACAGTGGTTCACACCATGTAAATAAAGGTAAACGAATATTTTATAAACGTTATAGTGTATAGGCTAAAATATAGTAATATTTTAATATAAGGTATAACTAAAATTACGAAATAATATACATGTGAGAAACAGGGTAAATTGAACTCCTCTCCGTCCATAATTTATAAATGCTGATCAAGACTCAGTGTAATATTACTAGTCGGTTATACGTCTTTCAGAATACTTCAGATACTGCATCATTCCTTAGGTAAAAACTCCTGATACCGTGATACTACTAATTGCAAGTATCAATTACTTCATTATCACAAGTAATGTATTATCCCACAAAAAAAACCTCTACACGAGGTAAAAGTCTAGTGACGAAAGCAATTTCTAGCCCCAAAATTTCTGATATCCAATTTTGTGACGAACAAAATTCAGTTTAATCTAAAAATTTTAAATAAAAATATAAATTATTAAAATAAAAATGCGAAATGCCAAAAGCCCCAACGGCTCCACAAGCTGCGATCATACAAATTTTTTCCCTCCCACTTACACCCCCGTATCTCATGACCCAGGTGAATTAGAAAAAGTTTTAGTATGCCATTTTGTAAGTTAGGACTTAACCTTTCAATCAATATATAACTTGATCTGATCGGACAGTCGTAGCAAATTTTCCAACTTAGCTGTATATATTGTTAGTCTCCTTTCGCACTCTTAGTGCTGCTTTCGTCACAAACGCGAACTGCCGTCCGCAGTGATACAAATTGTATAATTAAAAACTAACAATTTAAGCAGCAAAAGTCAAAAGGTAATTGCTTTAAATAAATAGACCCAGAAATAAAAAATTTATAAAGTTATTTTAGAATATTATTTAAAAATTTACGTTATGAGACATTTGTACATTTTTTTGATTTAAAAAAAATTTTTAAAGTTACAAATATGAGATATTAATAGGTGTTATTCCGAAGCGCTCATTATATTTTAATCGAGTGTTGGATTACCAAAATTTTAGATTCACAAACTTGTAAAAGTCAACGCAGTTTTGCCAAATATTTGCAACCACTGTACATGGAAATTGCTGTACAGAAGTGCAGCTGGCACGTCAAAAAGTAATTCTACACATATTTTAAGGCCTTTCAAGCAGCATCCATCCCACGAGGCAGGCATGTTGATTATGTAAGTACTGCAGATGACTCTGGTACCTGTCAAGTGTCGCCACCATGTGTGGAGACTGCCAGTCTCTCAGTGTCTCTGTCTGTGTTCTGGCAGGCCAACAACAACAGCGACAACAACAAGGAGAGCGGCAGGTCCTTCTTTGGGATAAATACATGAAATCACAGAAAACGGGCAGACGACGCGTCGTCTTTAACTGGTCTTGGAGGCAGGCATGTGTCAAATGCAATCAGTCCTATGATTACCATCCATCAATCAAGAACAGAGCAAGTATGTGCGTGTGCGTGTGTGTATGTGTGTGTATGTCACTCACCTGTCTTGTAAGCTGTTGAGCCAATTATGAAATCGGGCAACATATATGCCGCACTGCGTCCCTTTTGATTGTAGGAATAAATGCGTAGCCTCAACGAATTATTCTCCTGCATCATCATGGAAGTGAGCGTGTCCAGATTCTCCAACGAGAAGAGCGCCTCCTCCGCATTGCTCAGATTGAATCTTGTGGAAGAAATAGATTGGGATCCAAAGATGTTATTAAATCACAATGGCAAATCAACAGCTCTGAGCCTTTAATCATGTGCAATCAAATGTCAGAAACGGCGCAAAACCCCAACAAATACCAAACATATTTTTGGCAGCTTATGCTTTTACGGTCCTCGTTTGGACTTTTGAACCCCCCGTCCCCCTTTCACCCCATTCACCCTTCCAACCACACCAGTCAACACCCTTACCAAACATCTCCCATTCGCATGCTTCAATCATGACCTCAATTTGAATTTGATGCCTTTTGCCTTGTTGCGGCTTTCACTTGTCTTGTCTTGTCTTGTCTTGTTCTCTTTTGCATTTGCCAAAAACTCTGAAATATTAGGGTTCAATGTCTATATAAATTTTGCATCATTTTAACATGCTCTTTATACACTAACTCAAGGTGTATTCATTATGTCACTAAATGATGACCATTTAATACGTTAAAAGTCCATTAATTATTCTAAAAATATTTATTTTTCTGCAAAACTACCCGATAGATAAAGCTTAATTTTCACGTATTAACTTTTGAAATAAAATTAGTACTCTAATAATGCATTAAATAGTATCATGGGGTAGTGTATGTTAAATTTGGCTACCCAAGGACTGTTATTTTTTCGTGATGTTTCTCTCTGCGTGGCATTTCCTTTTACAAACATTTTTGCATTGATGACGACGTTTGTTGCTTTTTGGCACAATCATTTTGAATGAGGGTCCTTTGATGTTTTGGGCTTCCAAGTTTTCCTTAGGGCATACCCTTTACGAGTATTTGGGTGCAGGCTGCCATTGTTTTAATAAGCAATATTTATTAAACGTTTCTGGTTTGTTTCTCTGGCCTACTGACAGGATATATTATACATTTATATATATATTGTCCTCGCATAATGTAATGTGTGGATATGAATACGACTTCGATGTGATACTGATTACATTTTTCGGTTCTGGGTGTAATAAAATGCGCATTTTTTAAGCACCTATTCGACTTGCATATAAATTGTTGATTCTCGCCGGTCACTAGGGAGCATTGGGAGAGATGCGAGAACTTGGCCCGAAGCATCCTCTTTCACGCCTAATTACACCTCCCCAAGGAAGGTGCAAACACATTCATGCCTATGAGAATCAAATACTTGACCCCAGACATCCTGACAACTCCCCTCCCCATTCATTGTCACTTGCCTGGCCGTAGATGATGCTGAATAACATTCTGCAGAAGTATTTAGAGAAGCTGTCTGACGCAGGATATAATTGTGGCTATATATAGATATTTAATAATTTGTATGTGATTTATGTACTGTGTCTATTAACTGGTGTGATACTGGTTACAACATATTCAGTAATTAGAATGCATTAAACTACAGTCTGAGTCGACCTGTAAAGGTAAAACTCTTGCGGGTATTACATATGTACACGTAAAGATTTTTATTAAATTTGACTTCTGTCATTACAATGCGGTGATTTATTTAACCGAATTTCATTTTTAATATTATATTAAAGTAGAATTGGAGGTCGAAATCTATACTGAAACCAGAAAAAACAATTTCAGAAATTAATCATTTAATATTATTTATTCCGTGAACCCGAATCTGATACTTTTTATTAGTGATGTAAAAATAGATCGAAATATCGACAACTTGATATTCACGAAAGCTAATCTATTGAGTCGATTAAATCGATTTCCATAAAAACTTTGAAAACTTACTGGAGTTTGTTCATCTTAGTTCATTTGCACAACTAGATGATCTACAATAAAAACTTTTCTTGGAATTTAGTGCTTATTGTGAAGTGAAGTGAACAAATCAAGTTCGCTTAAATTAAATTATAGAATAAAAATCATAATATACTATATAACTTTATAGGTTCGAACCCAAACCTTGGGTTCAAAAGGTACATAAGCCGGTTTGCGAACCAAACCTCAGACTTGTTTTTTTGTTCGAACCATCTAACCGAACCTTCACCAAAATTTTGGTGGTTTAAAGCCTTGATTTCGAATAAATTTTTGACTCGAATACGTTTTAATTGGTTTCTTTAGTCGGTTATCTATAAGAAAGCGAGCTAGTTTCCCCCGGGAGTAATAATAGATTGAATTTTCTGCAAACATTGTTGGCATATGTTTCAAATCAACGCCTAGGGCCGATGACTGTGGACTGAGGAAGGCGGCTATTTAATCCGCTTATAAACGCAAATCTTACGCCCACTGGCCAATTCAGAGGGGAATGGAAGGTGGTAGCTGTTTGCAGTTGTAGTTATACTCGCAGTTGATTAATATGCTTACCTGGTAACACCGGTGCGTGATGAAAACATTTCGAGGACAAATATTTGAGGCAGACCTCCATCGTAACCTGGAATGCATTGTATGTCCACACTGAGCTCCGTCCGATTGAAGATGCTGCAATTGTTGACGGCATTGGGTAAAGCTGCGAATCCGAATCCGAATTTAAACAAGATTTATGTCGTCCATGTTTGCAGATTGTCCAGGAAATTAACAAGCCGCCAGATGGGAGTGTGACAAAATAAAAAACACACAGAGTACACACATATGAGCAGATGAATGATTTGAATTGAGTGGGGGAAAACAGGAGCTAGCAAGGACACTCCGAAATTTTTTTTTTTCGTTACAGTTCATAATTTATTTTTAATTGTATTTGTATTTTTAATCTTTAACTTAATCGTCGTAAATAAATAAAAGTAAAAAAAAATAAAATAAAGTGAGTCTTCACTGAGTGTTAAAGTCACATGTTACTTAATGAAGCAAATACTCGGAAAACAGAAAGTCTGTCAGAATGACTTAAATTCTGTTTAAACTTGACTTGTTATATGTATTTACTCTACTTTATTAACGTTTGTAATAACCAAAGTAATAATTAGTATTTTTGCAATGATCACTTAAAATTCGTAGAATTTGAACATACCCGCCAGAACCACTTGAAAGAGACAGGGCTGTTGCTGAGTTCCCACCTCGTTGGCCGCCCAGCAGGAGAGCGTGCCATAATCCTGTGAAATACATGCACAGACATATTTATATACACACTTGACTTGTAACATGCTTGCAAAGTACAGAGTCGGATCCATGTACATTTGGTTAATTATCTCTAGCATATTCGGTTGGACGCTTTCGTTTAACTCGCATTTCACACCCGTAAATCAATAAACGCATGCATAAGTATACATATGCAAAGCTTTATCGTATGCTCATAGAGAAAATTCAGGATTACATTTAAGGACACAAAGTGTGTGTATATTTCTGCTAAAATTCTACGAAAGCAATAAGCGATATCCAATTTTGTGACTTAAGCACGAAAATTGGCATTCTGCATTGTGCGCAAAAAGGGTGAGCTTTTTTATTCATAAAAATTACAAAAAATTTTCGTAATGTGGTTAGATAAATAATAAAAACAAATTTTCTTGATTCTCAAAAAAGAATAAATCCCCATCATTAAAGGTTTTTTAGCGCTATTTTTTTGTCTATTGAACTAGTTGTCGGATTTGAGTGATCGAGGTAGAATCAAAGGACCCAACGACCCCATTAACTGCAATCATTTAAATGTTTCCCCTCCAAATGTTTGCCAGTAGAGATCCTCTAATTAGATTTGCGTCTTTTCGCACCTTTTGTGCTGCTAGCGTCACTAGCGCGGACTGCCGTCCACAGAGATTAAAACAAAAAACTAAGTAATGGTTAATAAATAATACTTTGTTGATTCCGTACAAATTGTATCACTTTAAATTTAAAGACTTCTGACTTTAAATTTAAATGTTTGCCATAGAGACCCTAATTGATTTGCGTCTTTCGCAATGCGATACTTTAATTTAAAAATACAAAAAATACAGAGAAATATATATCGGTGAGAGAGAAAAAAAGAGAATGGTTGGCATCGCTGTCAAGCAGTTAAATGCTGATAAATTAACTTGTAGCCGCCTTCAGGCCAACAAGAACAACAACCACAACCACAACAACAACAGCAAGGAAGCCCCAAAGTATGCAGCAGCTTTTTAATGTTCACGCTGAGCATTGCCTCCATTTCTGCCCCTGTTTCTGTCTCCCCTGTCTCTGCCCATGAGCTACCACAACAATTACACGACGCAGCTGCGCTGGAAGCAGCATCGCGCATATTTTCCGCTGGCTAATGATTAATTATTTTAGCATAAAGCGTCAACTCAAGACACAGACACACACAAAAAAAAAAGAAAACGAAAAATTGAAATTAAATACAAGACAAGCCAGATGGACAGATGCACAGATTGAGCGACAAAGACGAGAAGTGGGAGCGAGAGGGAGTGGGTGAGAGTAAGAGTGAGAAGCAGACACAAAGTCGGTCGTCAGGCCACAGCAGTGCGATGGCTCATTAAAAAAACATTAAAGTCGGCAAATGTGGCAATGTGAATTAATAGAGAGTCCAGCACTAAGGATGCCCGTTCCACACTTCGCCAGAGTCCTTTTCTGGCATCTGCACATTTAGCATGAATTTAAGGCGTGGCACTTATACCAAAATAAAACATTAGGCGACGCCTTTGAAGTGCTATCGAATCAAAATATTGTTAAATTCTCACACATTTCCTACCATATAAACAGCATTTTCCGTTACGCACACACACGCACACACACTAGCTCACAATTACAGTCATTTGTCAATTTAGCAAACTTCCATTCAACAGGAAAGCTGAAGCAATTGCCTACAACAGCAAAAAGGGAGTCACTGCACCAAAAGGGACAAGGGGAGGGGATTGCAGAGTGCGAAGTGCGGAGTTTTTTGTTTGTACTCACCGTGGCGGAGGGTCCGCTTGTATCTCGCAAACAACCTCAACAGTCTCATCCTTGGAGGCACCAATTAGTATAACGCGATCCGTGTGCTTGCAAACGGGAGTGTCTGTAAAGTCGAGAGGAAGAAAAAAACGATTTAATTCAGAATACAATACTAAAGAATACCCTAGAAGTAAAATTAATATTAAGTTTAAGTGTTCAAAATTCAGAAGAGGACTTTCTAATAAAATAATTATACTCAAACATACCGCATCAATCATCTATCAATTATCAAAAAAATTGTGATAGTCTGCTTGTGCACTTTTTGATGGATTTTTGAAGCAATTAAACGTGATGTGTGAACAAACAGCTGATATGCTTACATGTTTTAAAGTGAATCATATACCCAGATAATTCCCAAAAATCTATAGTCACAACCTCCCCATAGGGAGCAGGAAATCAATGGCAAATTATTGAAAGAAAGGGAAAAGAAAACCGACTGAAAAATGAGGCAGAGCATTTTGTTTGGCATTGGGCGTTGCACGGGGAAACGCACAAAAGTGATTTAGACAGCAAGACGCCTCCTCATCAGTTAGAGTAGGCTCGTTTACCTCTCTGCCCCCTCGGAAGGTCATCGGGGACGGAGAGCAAAGTCAGTCTGTCAGTGTCAAACTCAATGGTATTCGTGGAAAGCCGTTGAGTGGCGACGTCGTCCTTGTTTACTTGAAATTAATTAATGTGGCAACATGATTTAGTACTTGCAGGTAAATAAGGCGTTCATAAATGTTAAAGGATTATTAGCTGACAGCACACGTGGCGTATGCGTAATTTTCTGTCGTCGTTGTCCCCCCGCATATCTCTCCGTATGCAAAGGAAACCAAACCAAACCAAACCAAACCCATTAGCAGTCAGGCAAGTTGAATTTTTGATGAATTGTTTGTCTTAAAAATTTACAAAAGAACCTAATTAATTAGCTGTAACAGGACGTTTTTCCTCATTGTTTTTGTTTTTTTGTTTTGTTTTTGTTTTTTGTTAATATTATTGTTGCTGTTTCTTATTTAAATTGCAAATTCACGAGGGCTGTTTGATCAGACAGCAGCCAATTAGAGAGAAGCACTTGAGACAGCACTCGAATAATACTTGTTGCTGCTCTTTGCCTAGAATCGACAGAGAAGTTCAATGGCATCAAGCGAAATAAGAAAATATCTTTGTGCAGGATTGCCGATTGTTTTAATAGGGCTAAAAAGCTAGAAAATAAATTCTTGAAAGGTCGATAAATGGATGCTTTAGTGGAAAAAAAAACAAAACCTCAGAGCTTAAAGACAAAACAATATTACGAACGGGTAAATACCTACCTCCTTAGTTTAAGGAGTCTGGTATAAAGTTGAAAGTTAAAGCTAAAAATGATACAGGTATTTTTCCATCATATAAACTTTTCGCTGTATTTGCTAAAATTTTCCGTTATAAGTATTTTTTTATGGGTATAGATATGTGCAGCTTTAATTCATTTTTAAATCATATCTACAATATCTCAAATAATAATTACTCGCTTAAATTATAAACAACGGAGCTAATAAATATAACACCCTTAACTAATAAAAACTTGTGTATATGTAAGCGTAAGAATTTGTAACCTTGAGAACAATTAATTACAATAGAATTTTGTGTTTTGCTCGAGCCAACAACGTACCTACAATGTAGGTCCTACACCTAAATATAGCTTTTAAATTTAAACTAGAGGCGGGTCAAATTCAGTGTCAAGGCTCAGGTAAGCTTTTCTCGCTACATTTGGATTTTTCCACTTTATGATACAGTAGTCCAAGTTTGTCTAGATACAAGAAGTTTTTAACACAAACAGCTATAAAATATAGTGGTCATATCGAAAAACGAAACAAACTTGATCTGCGTACGATATGAATACATACATGTACAATGCTTAAAGTCTCTAGGTCTTAGAGTCTGAGTTCTGAGGTCGACGTGCTCAAACAGACAGAAAGACAGACGGACAGGGTATAAAAAGATGAGTGTCCGAATTATCGGCTTTAATTCCGACAACAGCCAAAATATTATAATAAGCACATTATTATTATTATTACAAAAATTTAAAAAATCTTAAAATTAATGTACATACTGCCGATGGTTACCTATAAAAAAAAATAAACTTAAAAAAAAATATTACTGACACAAATTAGTCTTAATTATAATATTTCATTTAATTTGAACCAATTTTAACAATACCAAGTAAACCCTAATATGTGTGTTTATTATTAAATAAAAACTTGTTTTGAAGAGTGGCGCAAAATCAATAATTTACCATATTCGACTTATATTTTGATAGAAGTTGTGCATTAACAAAAGCACAATCACAATGCCAGCAGTTGCAAGGAGATGTGGCAGATTTGGGAGACGTGGTGGGAATCCATTTAATTTATAGCCCGCAGCAATGCAGTGGGGTGAAGTACTCATAGTCTGAGCATGTGTATCGCTCAGGGGCAACAACTGTTTTCTGGTAACTGGTAACTGGTAGCTGGTAGCTGGTAACTGGTAACTGGCAACAGTAATCTCTGCCTAACTGGGAACCCGATAAATCCGGCTAAAAAGCTCATTATGAGTGCGATCATCATCCGGTGGAGGAGCTTGTCAAATTGCTTGAATTTAAGCTGCAGCTGCACTTGCCGCATGATGTGTCTCCTCCAACTCATCCCTCGACTCCATAATCTCTTCTGGCAAGACGAAGTGTTGGCAACGCTTCGCGGCCTGTTAAATTGATGCATAATTCCGCAGCTGCTGCAGTTGCAGCAATGAAATATGATGCAACGCATGTGGCAAGCATATGAAAAGCGACTGGATTTTCTCTCAGTCTGTGAGTGGGAGAGGACTGACGCGATAGATAGAACGAGATGGCAAAATGTTGTATTTATGCAAAAAGCGGAATGAAAAATATTTTCACAGCCTTGACTTGCAACTGTGTCCCGTCTCGACTCAAGTTGAGTCGAGTTGAGCTGAGTTGTAAAATGAAAACGGCCGAGCACAAAAAAATGCAATACATCAAATAGGACAGTGGCGGGGGGAGGACAATTCGAGAAGAGGGTTGCTTGACAACGACAACGTCGCTGTCTGACTTTACGATAAGAAAACATACGTGAAGCAGGGAGTGAAGAAGGGACCAGCGGCGTGAGAGGGACAGCCAGAGAGATGATACATTCAAACAAAGTGCTGGCCGTGATGCTGCTCCTCGTAATGCCAACTGATGCAAACAAAACTGGCCTATTTGTTGTTTGCTCACAAGGCAACAGAGCCTGGGATTATAGAGTACAGCGATATGAAGTAAACACTTTTTCCTTGATATATATGAATGTATTTTTATATTTATGTATGTACTTATGTGTGCATGTGTGTTTCCTCGACTTATTTCTTTATACTCACATTTGACCCGCAGCGGCAACTGATTGCTGACCGTTTCGCCCTCATCGTTAATTGCACTGCACGCATAATTGCCCGCATAGTGTTTGGTGATCTTCTGGAGCACGAGACTCTGATTCGAGCGGATGACACGGGCCGAGGTATTGTGCTCCAAGTGTATGCCCTGAAAAGTGCAATATGAGCGAAATATAGAAGAGAGAAATGCATATGTACATATGAGAAATCAATTGCAACATACTTTTTTAAATTTAACAAGGGTCATAAGTCAGGGATTAAAAATAAAGACGAACCTTCTCTGAAACTTAAATAAATCACGACATAATTTAGAATAGTGCTATAGTAGACTATGACTAATAACGGAAGATACGAGCTGTAATATTTTTATAGATAAGCAACTAATGATATAAGACAAGGATTCAAGATTCGCAATTCGTCATTAAAAACGTGGCACAGTTAAAACTATTCAAGAATTGGTAATATTTATTTAAATTAATTGACTAAATCTTACAGGTTGAAGAAATTATTAAAATCTGTATTGAATATTGTCATTGATACAGGAGAATTATCTCCATAATTACTCCAAAATACTCTTAAAGAGACAAAAATCAAATTTAATTTTATCTATTCTTGTAGTTATCTTACTTTTATTTATGTTATATAGACAAACCAAATTTGGCATGCTAAAGTCAATTTTTAGAGTTTTGACATTGCAACTTTGTTGTCAAAGAAAGTACTTAAAATATGTACATACAGTAAATCTACAATCTGTATCTGTGACTTTCTTTCTTTGATATATAACAAGACAATGTCTAGTGCTTAGAATGAGCTCATTAAAGTTTAAATACAATATATATTATAAATGAATTCACACTGATTAATTCTGTACTTGTCTGCCAACTGCAGCGACAACTATCCAATGGGAATGGAAATGCTTTAGATGCTGTACAGGAACTGATGCTTTGCTCTGATGGGTTGCTTCACTCTGCACTCTTTGCTGATTGATTGCGGGAGGTGGTGAATGCACTTGAGTGTCGGCAGAATCAATACCACAAATCCCAAAACTATTTTGCCCAAACGGCACATTGCGGAGTTTCCTTCGCCCCTTTTGGCCCTTGCAGCACCCTTCGGACCGTCATTCTTGGTGTGAATTGAAATGAGCAAAAGCAGCGCAGAGCAGTGCATGCTGGAGCTAGAAGGAGCAGCCACCACGGCGCATACGCAACTTGCCATGTTATTGACACTTAAACAGAAATGAATGGAAGCCAACCAAGCACACAGCCTGAATGCCTGCCTGCCTGCTTGTGTCCTTTACTCTGTACTCAGTTTCTGCTTGTCGTTGTCATTTGGTTTTGGTTCACATTTGTCGGTGGCAAAACAGGTGCACAGGGGTGTGGAGAGGGGCGTAGGGGGACTACATGAAGTGAGAAGAGGACACTTCCAGCTGACTTGACGCGACCTACATTATGTAACCACAACAGTTTCCGCCATTGAGGATTCGATTGTACGTGACACTCGAAGTAAACATCATCGCCTTCCTTGATATCATCCGGTGTCAAGGTGGAGCCCAGACGCAACGTAACCAGCGGAGGATCTGCAAGGATTCGACAAATGAAAAGAAAATGCGTTAGTCAAATGGCAAACATATGTGACCTAGCTAATATGTCATTCATCAATTATACTAAAGATTGATTTAAGTATTACCAATTTCATTTAATTGTTATCCCTTCCGAAGATTACAAGTTTTTCATAAGGATTAAAGTTTTAGCAAAAATATATTCTTAATTACATTCATCTTTTGAAGATATAGGAATGGGACTATTTTTATCTTGTATCAATTTTAAGAATATGTATTTTAAGAATGTATAAACGAAGGCTTTGGTTCCAGTATTTTTTAATTCAAGAAAATTAAAAAGTTTAATGCTTGTTATTTCAACTTTTGTTTGATTTATTAAGCCGATATTAACATTTATATCTATTTATTTAAAGTCTAACTTAAGATTTTGATTAATTACTTTTTAATTTGCTAGTCAAAATTTCAAAAAGTTTCTGTAATTTACCTTTACCCGAACCAAAACTGTAGTAAAACTGCATCAGGGATACTTAATGCTTTATCTTGCTTGATCTCGCGCTTCTTTAATCATTAGTAACTTTGCTAGATAAGGTTAAAGATACCCATTCTTAATTCTTGCTCCCCACATAAGCTATCATCAGGTGTAAGTTAAATATCTTTGGGATTCTTAGGGTTACTCTAAGTTCCTCCTTGCCTTATTTTTCGTTTCAGCTGTCGTCAGATGTAAATTGTGAACTAATCTTATATCTTATATCATCTTAACTCGTTATAAACTGTCTTGGAGATAATTGAGGGAGAGCTCTCCACTTAGATTTGCATTCTTCACATCAGCTGTCATCAGATGTGCTATAACTGAAGTGATCTATTTGATTTAATAGTTGGTTGCAAATATGTACTATTTGCTGCAGCGACAGCAACAGCGACAGCAACAGCAACAAAGAGTTATGAGGACATCCTAATGGAAGGAGGCCAAGGATCAGGGACTGGCTGCTGCTTGTGAACATGTGTTGCCGCTTAAGTCGTTTGAATTTGCTTAACGAGCCACAAACTTTGCGACAAACAGAGCAAGAACCAAAGCCACAGTCCCAGAGCCCAGGGCCGAAGGTTGGCCAGGACGACGACGCGTCTGAGGAAGGACTCACGTGCCAGCCTTAATATTGTTGAGTTATTGGCGGCCAAAGCCAAACGGCGCCCGTCAAGAGTTAGACGACGACGACGACGATGACGGCGAGCGAGGCCAAAACTTTGCTTACTTTAGAATGGCCTGGCAAAGTTTGCCCACCCCTCTTTTACCCCTTTGTGCTCAGCACCCCTTGTGCTGGTCTGTCGCCCCGCCAATCAGCCAGAGTGCTTCAAAAGGGCCCCTTAAACTCTTTCGCCAAAAGTCGCGACGTTGTATTTCCGCACACATGTTGCAGGCCATTTTTGTGATTATCATTTACCGTTGCCTTCAAACTCAAGACTGTAAACTGGTAACTGGTAACAGCAAACTGCTGAGACGGCCAAAACAAACCCCCAAGAACTTTTGGGCATCGATCGACGGGTGGCGAGTTGTGCTACGAATTTATGTGCAAATTAAAGTTGGCTTATTATGGCATTTGATATATGCGACTTCTGCTGCGCGATTTGTTTGGTAATAACGCAAATTGCCAAATTGGCTTTTGCCTACAACTGGAAATAGCCAAAAGCCAAAGCGAGCTTTAAGGCATTCACAGTTTATCAATTGAAGTGGAGGTCTCTTGTTATGGCGCTCTTTAAATTGTGCTATTCAACTGGACCTCAAGAAGTAATCCTAGATGATTGGCTTGCTGCCATTTATCATCTGGCTATAATCCCTGCTCTGCTGTTCGCCCACTTTAAAAATATCAACTCAAATTGCGGCATTGAGAAAAATATCGCGATGCTTTCGCTTTTCCAAATGCCAGGCACGCACACAGCAGAAGCGCCAATGTAGCCAGCCATAAACAACGAGCAAAGGACACACGGCACAAACAGACACACACACACACACACACGCGCACACACTTTACAGTCTCTGTGTATGTGTGCTACTGCGCTCATGGGAATCTCTATGTCTGTGATTGCATTGCATGTTTTGTTGTCCTGTTTCCTTGTTTGCCGGGCTCGCATTATAAATTTTAAAACCGAGCGAGTGTCACACACTCGTACTACGCACAAACGGCACAAACATAAAGAAAATTATATATACAACCAACGCAGTTGGAATGCAGCAGTTGCCTCTTCCCCTTCCCCTTCCACTTCCCTCTACCACCCTGTTCCCCTCTCTTCATAAAGTATGGCAAATGGCCTTGCCAAATGCCATGCCTAAGAAGCCAAAACGAAGTTGGCATAATAACTCAGGCATGATGCTGAATAGAGATATCGCATAGCAGGAGCAAAAACAAGGACGAGCCGACAACAACGACAACAAAAGCATTATAAACAAGAACAGAAAATCCAAAACGATGCAAAGCATATTTGCCATGTGTGCTCAAATTAAAAGTTCGAAGAAGTTATGAAATAAGAAAAGTCGACTTAGGGATGCGCTTTATGTTTTTGAGAAAGGATCAACAGAAAAAAGTTTTTAACAAAAGAAATATTATCAAATGGTCGAGAGCGAAATTTTACTATTTGTCAGATTTACATATTTCAAAAATGTTGTTATAAATAATTCAAGGAAATACTTTTACATAAGTCAGTGGCTTGTGTAATAAGCTGGGATTTAACTATTTTTCGGAATCGATCGTCAGCTATGAAATACAGAAATATACTAGAATTTTTCTCATTTTTTTCTCTTCCATGAACAAATGAGCTTCAGCAATTTAATAAAATTATCACAATGAAAAATTCCGTTTAGAATATATTTGCTCAAAAATAAAACTTAAGTTGTTATTTTGACTACACAGAGAGAACAAATCATGTGTTCCATACTTAAGAAATCGAGGATGTCGATCTAAATTCAAGTATGATATTTAAGGAACGAAATTTAACGTACTTAATTTAAGTTCACTTCAAACTTGATCCAAGCTCTTAACATTCTGAAACTGAGTACAAAAATATGTTTAAATATGAATATGATACTTGATTTAAGTATATTGCAGACTTAAATCAAAATCGTGTACACCTAAATTATCTAATTATCTAAGCGATGGTGCTAAAAGCTTTCAGTTAGTGTGAAAGAAAGTGAAGACTAATTACATAAATTATTCTCTTAAAGTCTTAAGTTCTGAGTGTCCGTCGAACTACTCCTCATTGCAGGAAAGCAAGAACCAGTTTAGTATTCTAAGCAAGCGAATGCAAAATTTAATAAGCACTAATGAACTCAATTCAAGATTTGACGAACTTGGTCTGTGAGTCGAGCCTGGGTACCGATTGCATGCAAATCTGTACTTGAACTTTGTCGCGATGTTAGTCGCAACGTCAGAAATGTTTGTAAGCAAGCTTGCCAATCCCTAAATAATAACATTCACGCATTAGTTTAAGAACTGTCCTCGTTTATTGATTTGTATGGAGTTTTATAGGTTATTTTATGTACTAAAGGATAGAGATCACTATTGTGCTAAGATATTCTTTACTCATTTCTGCTCCTTGAGTTAATGAGTCTTATGTGACGGGGTTATTTCTTATCTATTACACGGTGCTACTAAAAAAAATCAAAACAAAACTTCTGGGATGGGACATGGCATATGTTGTAGGTATAGGTAAATAAAATTTTTTTGCATACTAGAATTTTTTGGATCACATCGAAATTTAAAATTACGTAAAAAAAACGTTTTTTTATACTTGCGCTCACTAATACGCCCATAGCTTCGTCAAATGTCCACTGATTTTGAATTTTTTAACAATTTTGGAAAGAAGAAACTTAGGTTTTTTAATGTACCATACTTGACTTAACAGGCTTCAATTCCCTTTTTAGTGTATTTGCTATGTACATTTTTTTTGAGTTTTTTTTAGTTTAATTTCTTAACTTTGGTGATGTTTTTTAACACTATTTTGTTAAAAACCCCCTAGATTTTTTTTTTTTTTTTATAAAAGAGAACACATTTTTACGGGTAAAATGAGTGTTCATTTTCTAAAATCGGTCAATAATTAGCAAAGTTATAATTGATTTTCGGAAACTATGTGTTGCGCATTATGTTGATGAGCGCGCCATTATTACACTGTCGGCTGTAGTAACATTGTTGAGCACTAAAATTAAATTCTTAAAGAATTATTTTTAAGAGTGAAGGTGTCTCTAAGCACTGTAAAATTAAAAAAATATATAAAGCTAATTCATATTATAATTATTTTTATTTTTAAACTTTTAGTACGCACTTAAAAATGTTTACTCGATCTATTTTTTTTTAAACTAATTATAATCGGTTTCTCTATCCGTGCTAAGTAAGCAGCAGTCATTTGTTATTATGTTGATTTTATTTTTGTCATCAGAGCGCTTTTCTTAAGTAGCAATATTTTGGTGAAGTCGTTCACCTTGTTCGTCGCTGAACTGGTCCAGATTAACTGGGACGAAATTTAAATGGGAATGAAAAAAATGGATTTCTATAGAGATGCTGCAGTTCATGTCATTGTACGCCGTTAAAAAATAGTGTACAACTGTACCATAGTCAGTGCTCCTGTTATTGCCAACATAATTGTCACATAGATAATAATTTTCAACTTGGACTTGAAATTTTCACTTTTCATAAGCTTTCGGGTCTGTAGTCCGATAAAAATACGTAAACGTAGCGAAAAGGAACTAAAAACGATCAGATACTGCCAGAAATTTAATGGCTATTTTCCTAAAAACTTGAATAACTCAGTTAAATATTACTTGATTTTAATTAACTAAATTGCAGAAGACGCAAAATTAAATGTTTTTTGAAACTGCATACAAAAAGTAATCAGTTTTATACCAATATGACTCAAAAATCTGAAAATATACATATATTTTCACACTTAGCTACCTCATTTTTTATTGTATTACACCGTTAAAAAGGTATTACTTTTTTCTTTCCAACGACGTATTACACTATATTGTAGAATGTAGGGATAGCTTGAAGCATAAGATTGCTTAGCTCCATCAACCTCGAAAAACGTTTTTTTTTCTGTAATTTAAAACTTCGATGTGCAACAAAAAAATCTAGTATGCCACAATGTATAATTTAACAATATCAACAACTACGCAATGTCGCATTCCAGAAGTTTTTCGACTGTAGCACAGTGTTATGTATTCAGTTTTGTTTATGTTGCCCTTGCCCATCTATTTCTGAGCGCCAGGATCGCTTCATAAAATAATCATTATTTTACAGTTTTATTTTTTTGCTCAAAAATACTGAATACTTCTTAAGTGTTATAATAAAAGTTATAATGATTACAGTCCCTTTTTTGACTGAGCCCTTCTACGGCAGTTTAATAGTAGTCTAAATATAACCAAATGCGCAAGATGTATAAAAAATTTGAGCCGATCCACACGTTTTTGACACTAATCACTTACACATTTACACACAAGCGTTTAAAACACTCCTTAAGGCTATAAAAATATACAACATACTTCAAATAATTCAAGCAACAAATACAAGACGTATCATTACATTAAAGATATACTTTTTTGTACCCGCTACTTAAAAAATTAGTAAAAGAGTAGGTTGTGTTAGTTGGAATGTATGTAACAGGGAGAAGGAGGCATCTCCGACCCTATAAAGTATATACATCCTTGATCAGCATCAGCAGCCGAGTCGATACAGGCATGTGTGTCTGTCCGTCCGTCCGTATGTGCGAATTTTTATTTTTAAATCAATAAAAGTAACTTCTTTAAAGTACTTTTATATATATTGAAATAAGTAACGGGTATTTTATGGTCGGGACTTCGACTATAACCTTTCCAACTAGCTTTAAATTAATTATAAGTATTTTTACTTTTACAAAATATATGTAATCCAAAGCATTCCAACTTGCTTATACATAATATGTGCAATTTCTGCACTAAACTAAACTTATAAAGTTATCCATTTCTTGGTTCTTAGCAAAGCTCCTATCTCAATGGAATTCATTAAATAATGAAGTGTATTTCGCGCAAATATTTCAAGAGCTTAAATTAAAAAGCTAAATTTGTTTTCTTCTTTATTGTTGAGCTTATTTTTTTTTTCAAAAGTTAAACATTTGCTTTCTGTGTGGAACACAAATACATCTAAAGTATGTATATGAATTTATATGAGTATTTTAGCGTACGTGCCGATCATAAAGTTTATTTGCATCAATGTGAAGCAAACGTTGCGGCGACGAGGCGCAAAACAAACAAATAAAAAATAATATTCTAAAATATAAAATATGAAGCTAAAAAGTATGTATGGCGCATAAAAAATAAATATAATTTATAATATCACCTTATGTTTTTACGTGGAGCCTAACCAGCAAATGTTTTTCTTTTTCTTTCCTCTCTCTGTTTGCGCCTGGCAGCAGATTGCAGTAAAAATTTAATATTTGAGGAAGTTAAAAGCAAAGAAACAACATTACGTGATGTGCCGAATGAGTACATTCCGTACATGCATGTATGTATATAGTATAAGTATATTTGTACAATTGTACACACAGACGAAATAATAAAATACATTTGCAGCGGCAACACGACGTATACGTAACGCGCGCAGTACTCTCTGACTTTGGAACTTTACGATGTCCGCAGTATTTTGTGGCTATTGACCCATTGACTATATAATTTGCACAAACTTCTTTATGTGCTATATAAAGATTTTTATAGTTGCTTGCTATGATTATAAGGGGCTATTGACTATAATAATAATATAATAATACCATTTTAGCATAAAGTAAAGTTCGAATACATCATACCCAACAAAATATTTAAAAAATTTTAAATTTTTTTTAAATAAAAATTAAGCGATATTATCTATAATGTTTGGGAGGAAGGATCGTTCAAAAATCCATCTTTAAAACTCTCAAAAAATTCATTATGTGTTGTGCTATACATTCTGACCACAATTAATATAAATTGATCCACCATCCAGCAACTGTTCAAAAGTAAGGTTAAGTATGCAAATTTTGTATGTCGTATTTCAACTAAGCTCGCAGGGGTCTGCAAAGGAATTAAAATTTTAAAATTTAAATTATCAATATAAATAAAAAAAGTATGTAAGAGTTTAGATGAACGCGATCTAGGCTCCAGTGCTTTAGAGTTCTTTTGCCAGCAGAAGGTCCTACTTTGATATTATTGTTGTTTGGTTTTGTAGTATGGGTTATATATAGAAAGTCCTTCATTTAATTTAAGCGCCTGCCATACAATTTGTTTGCCCACATATTTCACTTGTGGAGGAGAACGGCTAGGGAATGGGACAAAGAGGGGGGGTTACTGCTGCCGCGTCGGCTGCCTTCTGGCCCTTGGCAAATTATTCACAATTTGTCATTTGTCTTTGATTTATTTGCATTTTAAAGGCTTTCAACGGCGACGTCGACATCGCCGACGTAATAAATTTAGCGAGCTGTCTACCTTTTGGTAGCTGTCGGCAATGCTTGCTTTTTTCCTTCTCTTTCTCGATTTCGTTTCGTTCCTTCTTAATTTTTTTTTTGGTATGGTTTTATTTTTCTTATTTTTTATACTTAAACACAATTTGTAATACTTACAAACGACATTCAATTTCCACATGGTCTCCAAATAAAGGCCATTCACATTTGGATTTTCCGCACGGCATGTTATCGATTTGCCATCGTCGTCTGTGGTGGGCACAAAGCTCAGCTCCGAGCGTGTCGAGTTCTTTGATATGTCGTCCTGAAAATGTTTCTGCATTAATTAAGTTTCGTCAGACTTGAACCAATTCTCCCCAGGATCCCCCCTTTATTCCTGAGGCGCAATTCTCCCAACGTTCGTCTGTTTTCTTTGTGTGTTTTGGTTTTTTGCAAATTTGTCGAAATATTTTATGTTTGCAATTTAAAATTTATTGCTGCATACTTCGGGTTTTATGTGACTTGTGTGGGTATTATAAATTTTATAGCGCCAAACAACACATAATTAGTTGTGCTTTCGTAGTCGTTATTCTTGCTGTTAGTTGAACGGGTCATAAAATGTTCATTTTGAACAGTGTCTCCCCCTAGCGGCCAGACACTAACTTGGCTAAGCGCCTCGTCCCCTGCCTGCTTGTGCCAGCCCTGAAATATGCAGACACATGTGGTCCACCCGATGGCGTCGATGGCCTTGCCCCGAGCAGAATGGAGGAGTGTGGAGTGGGTGTTAGTGCTTTTCGCTTTTAAGTGGCATTAAGGTGTTAATAGTCTGCCAGTTACCGACCCGATTTCACGCCTTTCTCGCCCTTTACTCCTCTCAAATAAAACCGTATTTTAAATACATGTCCGACGCAACAAAAAATAAACGATAATTATTTGACAACGACATTAAATTTAAATGACATGATGATGTGTAAGATTTCTTTTAAATTTCTCTGATTGAAATTGAAACAAAGATTATAATAATTCTAAGCAACGCAATCATTTTTTTTATTGTCTGGATATAATTAATTATAAATAAAGAGTTATTAGGTTTCTCTGTTATCTATAAAAGAAAAAATTTAAAATAAAGGTTCAAGTTATAATTATTTTAACAAATAGCAACATTAAGTAGCAATATTTATTTTGTCATTAAAATCAAGTCTTTATTGAGGTCTAAAAAACATTAATTTGTACTTGTTTTTAATAAAAGTAAACATTCACAAAAATTGAAATTGTAAAGTGCATTATAATTAGAAAACAGAAAATATACAAAAAAAAGCAAAATATTATTAGTTTATTTATTTATTTAAATAAATTATTTAAATCATTTAAAATGATGCTACAAATAAAAATTTTAATTTTAATTTTAAATTTGTTGATGGAAATAATTCAATTTGTTTGTTTTTTTTCTGAACTAAGTACAACTGATTTAAAAATCAGATTGAAAACTATTTTATTAAAGTTTAATTTTAAGTGAATCTTTCAGTAAAAATGGGACGAGTTTTTTTTAAACGATTTTAAGGACATCCTGTATATGTATCATCGCAATTGAATTACTACACTGCCGCTTGACTCCTCTAAAAGATTGCAATACTGGAAATAACATGTTTAGCTCTCCATGGCTACCCTAATTAGCTTCAATTCGAGTGTAGTGAGTCGTGGTCGTCCGTCGGCCTCCAAACGCTGATTAATGTCGGAGCTTCTATAAGGTTGTTAGACCTTACTTTATACTCGTAACATCCACATGTTTGGAGGGCCCTCACACACTCACCCACACGTAGACTATTGCCACCCACAACGCCCACACATTAGAGACAAAGTAAGGTACCAAAAGGCATGTAGAACATGGCTTAAACCAGGTCCGTCGACTATCTGGCTGGATGGCTGTGAAGGCCTTTTGCCGCATTACAGCAACTTTATGCCACGTGAAAACTACTGAAAAACATTTCCGGTCTTTAAAGGAGTGTAGCTGCAAACGGCAAAGCAATCAGCAGCGGTATGCATAAACGAGTATGCATATAGGGCGGACAGACATGGACGTAAACAACAACAGCTCAGACTAGGGGAAAGGCGTAGAGGGCTGAGGGGAAGCGGCGCAAAAATGAATTGCAACAAAATTGCGCTAAAACTCCCATAAATTTGTCCAAAGTTGAAGCAGTACAAAAAAAAAACAAAGGAAAAAGAAAATGAAAATAGCAAAGCAAAAGCGAACCAAGCTAAAAGGGATGAGGAAGGGCGAGTGAATTGTTGTGTATTGTGGAGTTTATATCACATTATCTGTGTTTATTCTATTCGGTGGTGGGGAGCGGTTAGCGTCATGGCGAGTGTAAGCCACGCCCAGGGACAACAAGTGGGTGTTTCCTTAACCCCCGCCTCCCACACCCACCCTTTGTCGCCGAGCAAGAGTTACGAGCCACGTTTGTGTGTGCCATGACTGTGCAAACACAATAACTTATCGAGCTGAACGTGAGTCAGTTAACACCCCTCCATCCCCCCGGAACCCTATACCACAGAACGTCAATTGCGGTCATGTGAGAGTCCTATCTATTCTTGTCCTTCCCCTTTTCCCATTTCCAGCACTTACCTTTGTGCGTCGCAATTGACGCTTTCCCTTGTACCACGTGATGATGGCATTGGGACGTGAACCGGACGACTCGCAGGTGACTTCGTAACGACGATCGGCAATCATTGAGCTGGGGGGGTCCAGTATATTAACAGTCAATGGTTTCACTAAAAATAATAATAGTAGATGAGAAAGATAAGATATTTTTTAAGTATTATCAATATTCTATTATAACATATCTCAATTTATTTAAAAAACTGGAAAAACTTCCCTAGATTATCTTATATTTACTTTAATTCTAATATTTTTTTTATTAATCAGCGCTCCAGATTGGTTTTTACTGCGATTCTTATAATTATAACCAATATTTTAGAGTAAAATGACGAGTCCATGTAATTAAAATTTTACTTTACATTTTATAACTATAGTTAAACACTCTATTTATGTTATTCTAATAGGTATATTAATTGTATGGGGTGATTTTTAGTTCAAGAAATCAGCAAAATTTGTTCTTCCTATCTTAAAATCAATTTACGATAATCGTTATTAAATTGACAAAAGATATTTTAAAATATTTAAAAATATGTCTTTATTTTCCAAATTCAATTATTGATAAATAACGTTTTTTTACGTTTTCAAACACTATTCACTCTTCTTATGTTACCCTGGATAATTATGAGTCATTTTTCGTCTTCGTTAGTAGGCAGAGCAATTAACAATTTGTGTCTACAAGTAATACGTGTACGACTATAGACCGTCTTGTCCAAGTTTTCAAGTGTTGACGCCATGTGACTCTAAAGACCTCCAAAGGTCTTATGACGCTCTAGGACCTGGCCAGCTTTTGTTGTCCTAGCTGTTCAGTTTTGTTGTTTTTGCGCTGTTCTTTACTTACATATAAACCTACTCTCCATGCATCGGATGAAATGGAGCGAGGTTATCGCCTGTTAACGCCTCGACATTCATTCACATTTGTAAACATGTAATTATTTAACTGCTACTTTGAGAAGGTAGGACGAGAAGTAATTAACCTTATTTAACTCATTCTACATATACTTATAAGACGTTAGAAAACTGAACAAAAATTTTGTTTACTGAAAGTCGGACTAAACATTTAATAAAGAAAAAAATTTTATTGAACATGGACTTATTTCCAAAGGACGCAAATAACAGTCAATACATTTTTCTAATGCGGTCTGCTAACCTCGAAATCAGATAATATTAAGTCGACTCGGCCTCACAAAAAAAAAAAAAAAAAAGTATCTTAACAGTAACTACTTAGAATAGAAGTTTTGTTTACAAGTTAACGATAAAATTTGCTTCTAAAAAAAAACAATATAAGTGGATTACGTTAGTGGAAAATTGTTTGCTTGAAATTGCAAATTACTTGTTAATATATATTTAGTTATTGTAAGACCAAAAGGCAATATTAACTCAATTAAACAAGTGTTGAGCTTGACAACTAATATTTTCTTATGCTTAAATAAAATATTGAGAATCTAGATCGGCCTTCCAATCGAAAATTATTTACAAAAACACTTTGATAATTATTGTCTTTGTCTTGCATGAGCAATGACAGGAGAGAAAACAAAACATAATCTTCAGTGTAGACAAACTTTAAAAGTTGAGCAATTCTTGCAAGTCAAAGCCAAAATTTCTTCTTTAAAAACTGAAACTATAAACGACCTCTGTGCCTATAGATCAAAGGTCTCTTTCGACGGGTTAAATGAACCTCGGCGACAATATAAGGCAAACTGTTCTAAATATTTTGAACAATTTTATTATCCAAAGAATTGATTGGCATTGCCGGTACTTACAGTGCATATCCAGTATGAAGCTCTTCTCCTTGGGCTTATCTAATTGCGTATTCAATGCTTGACATGTGAATACGGAATTTAAATCGTTACGCTGCACCGATGGCCACAACAGTCGATTCTCGATAACATCACCGGAATTGTGCTCGTTTTGATTGTCGACAAGTAGTCCATTTACGAGCCAGCGTACCTGCGGTTGTGGACGACCTATCAAATAGTCACAGAAGGGCAAAAAGACAAAAACAATGTACTTATATATGAGACCGAAGAGGAGCACAAGTTTAGGGAGAAATGGTGGGCTCTGCCAGAAATAGTGCAAATTAAAAAGTCAAGCTTGAAAAAATAGAGCGCAATGGAAAACGAAAGCAAAGCAAATCGTTTTCAAATGCAAAGCAAACTTTGTGATATTTTCATTTGCAGGCAATGCGGCTTGAGGTTTTCGGCGTTTTTCCTAGTTTATACGGGCTTTTTTTTTCGTCGACCAAAGCTTTTAAGGAAATTAACAGGAAATTGTCTAGCCGGGCGAACGGATATAGCCATGTGTGGGCAATACATATATAGGAGCACAACTTGTATTGGGATATTGAAGGAACGAAGGGGATTTAGGGCGTGGTCGTCTAGGGTTAAGTTGTTTCGTTTACTTACCACCCACCACACGACAAGTGATAACAATATCGTCTCCCTCCTGCTTAGGACCCAATTGTGTGCCATTCAGCTGACGACCCCAACGGTCCAGTATGATGGGCTGCTCCGGAAGTACTAAAACAACAAAAGAGCACAAAAAGACACACACACAGACAGATGGATAAATTGAGAGATTGATAAATTGATAGATTGTTAGATATATGTACGATATACGTCATCATTTTCGATACTTACTTATTACAGACAAATTGAAACGGAAGCTTTGCGTTTGAGCTGTGCGAAAATCCACACGGCAACGGTAAATGCCTTGATCATGACGCTTGATATCCTGCAAAATTTCATTCCATTTATTATTGTGATAGGAAACACATCATTAGCATACACACGTATATACAGTACACACACAGCTACAAATACAACTCCGTTTTCTGGCCATGTAATTTTCAATTATTGCTTGTCACTTAAGTTGTACGACTGTGTGGTCTGAACTGTGGTCAACTCAACAGAAATTGAGACGTACTGACAAATGCAGACAAGGCACATAGTATGTATGTATGTATGTATACGTGTGTTCACCTATTGAACAGCTGCTTAGTTTGGTCAATTATGCACTCAAGTTAATTATTGTTGTGCAGTTTATCGTTGTTGTCATTGATTTGAAAGGTAACATTTTATTATTAAAGCTTCACTGATTCTAATTTCTCTGTTCAATTGAGGTATCAGAGTCAAAGCAAATAAATCTTAAATATAAAGGATCCACTTCTGATTTTTAATTGCCAAAGCAACCTATTTATTTCATGAAATGCTTTCAAGCTGGAGTTGAAAGTACTGCAAAATATCTATCATACAGAGACAAATCTATTCAAATCTAGAAACATTAGTAACATACAAGCTACTATAGAAGGCGCCAATGCTGCTTTCCCTGCTTCGTACCAGGTAAAATAGTTGCTTAAGTATCTTTTGTATTTATTTTACCAATTACAATTAAAATTAAACAACAAGCTTAATGTAATAATTCATAATAATGTACCATATTTACTGTTAGAAATTACAGAAATGACAATAAACTTGTCTCTTTTTACAGTCCGAGTAAACGCGCAAAACGAGAACAGCAACAAAGAGTTGCTACCGTTCACCAAAAAAATTTACTAAAATGTATTGTTAAGTGTTTAGTTTGTTTTTAAAGTTAGAGTTAATAATTTATTTGACAAGTGAGAAAATAACAATATTTTTGTGACTAATCGCTTGTAAATTAAATACAAAAAATTTCAATTATTTTGCCCGCCAAAAAAGTAAGTAGTGTGACAACCCTGCGATCATGTCGGCTGCTTAGTCTCTTATTCGAATATTTGTGAATGGCAAATTGGTTTGTTTACATTTGTGTAAAGCTTAAGTGAAGAAAGAAAATTCAACAGATACCTCTTGCAAGATTGCTGGCCATTGATTTCTTGCAGAGAGAAAGAAAAGGATCGATCACAGGTTTCTTCGCTTCTTATGTTGATTATGTACAAACACAGACAAATTATAGCTTTTCTTATTTTCAACAGATTTCGATATAACTACCGTGTCGACAAGGATACATCTATGATGACTTTTAATTTAATCGAAGGAGACATGCCATCTCTTTCTCACTTTGTGTAAGCAACCCAGCTCTTCTTCTTACGGAAGACATTAACACATACCACAAACACTGGAAAAGTTGCCACTTAATGAAAAATAGAAGTGCTGTATTAACTTTTTTTAATTTACAATAAACTCTTCAGCTTACTAAAACATTAACACTTTTTATTTATTATATTAGTGAACTTGATCAAATCTCCGGCCAAAGTGATGGAGATTTAAAAATGATCTTGAACTGGGGTCTGTGTCACCTAAATCTCCTAAAGTTGTTTTTTGGTTGGTTTTCGCTTGGTTTTCGCTTGGTTTCGATTTCTATGGCACCCCAGAATAACTAATTCTCCACTAGAATAACTATCATATTTATTAATACCTCCATATCTTGTTTGTTTGAGTTTACTGTAGCTACATTATATGTGTGTAATTTGCAGTTGTCTGTGTAATTTATAGTAGTTGTCTGTGAATGGCATAAGGTTAATTGCCAGGCAATTGAAATGTAATTAAAACTAATTTATAAAGTCAACTACCTCTCCCAGAACCATTTGTCGCACATAATTCATAGCTTACCAGTCTTCAAGTGGAATAAGTATTTTTGCTAACCTGTCCGCTTGTCCCGCCAGCATTATGAAGTTGATGCAACCGTGAGTGGCAAATTTATGTGGTTGCCTCTTCGTGTGCATTTCACATTCATTTCCGAATGTGTGTACATGCAGCTCGTTAACGAAGAACCCCGAACTCCACCCAAAACTCAACAAGAAACTGGCCAAGGATTCCTCCGAACCCAAGACAGAACCCAAACCCAAGTTACTTGGCCTTTAAAAGTCAACTGTTTGTGGCAAAAGACATGGCAAGGCGTTAGTTCAAGTAGCTGCCACATTGAAAGTGTAGTGTTTTGTTTGTACATATCTGTGTCTGTGTATGCATGTGTATATGTTTGGGAGTTCGTATGTGGGTGTGTGTGCATTGCATGACAATAACGGTAAATCAAGTTATCTGTAAACATGCAAGACATTAATAAACATTTCGCGTGCGCGAGGCAATTTAACAACTTTTGATATCTAAATTTGTTTTCGCATTGCCCAACAGCAGTCACAGCTTTTCTACCTTCATTTAACATTCGGATTGCTGTTTTCTCTTTCTTTCTTCCTATTTTTCTTTTCTGTTTTTCTATCTGTTCTCAGCATGTTTGTTACATCCGATTTCTGTTTTTCGGACTGGCTTAATTTAATACGCGCATTCTTAATATCAATTCGAAATTTCAGCAAAGCTGTTGCAACGCATGCGAAATTGTTAGTAAAACCCAGAAATATATTTGAAGCCTCTTGAATTTTGATGTCCCTATAATTACTAAATATCTAAAAGCATATTTATACACGTTACTTAAATATGTAATAGGGTGTATTTTGTCCGTTGAATTGTATGTCCAGCTGCCTGTTCGTGTGAGCACCTAAATCTCATATACCATAAAAGCTAGAGCAACCAAGTTTTTCACACAGACTCCAATAGTCTTGATGCAGACCAAGTTTGCTTTATATTTTTGCCAAGCCCCTTCTGCCTTCGCCCACCATCGGCTTTAATAGCCTATTTCCACGACAGCACATTTGGCTCATTCGACGCCATTTTCATCATTTGTCCGAAATGTGGACTTCATTTCAGTACAAAATCCGAATGATCATTTTGGCTCATTCAAAATGAATGATTTTTTGTCATTTGACCCTGTGAATTTCAGTATTTTTTTTATCGAACACGCGATGTTTATCGATAAACTCTTCAAAAAAAAAAGCAATTATCACCTTAACCAGCTGTTTTCATCAATAAAATCGGTATTCATTAAATTTGCGCCAATTATAATATCACAATAAATAATAAAATGTTGTTATTGTCTGCTTTTTATAATTTGTGCACAGAAGTCGAACAGCTGCTTTGCTTTAAGTGTCTCAACAGTTTTACATTTGGTCGTGGAAAGCCAAATATGAGGCACAATCAAATGTGAGCAAATGTGGCAAATGTGAGTGGTCGTGGAAATAGCCTATAAGATACATCGCGTTTTTTGGTAACTAAAGTAATCTATTATTATTATCTATCATTCTACCTCATCGCAACAAGGTCGGCTAAGCAGAATGCCAGTAATGTTAGTATTAATTTTTAAAGTAATATAAGCTCTTAAAAGTATGTAATTTGTATTCTTATAGTCGGGGCTCTGAATATAGCCTTTCCGACTAGTTCTTGTTAAACATGTATCTCATAGTTTCGCTAACATATCAAATTTAATCATTATTATGTTGCTTTGATTAAAAGAAATTTATCAATAACAGTGTGAAATTAGATTTTATTGGCTTGCCCAAAACATAGAATATTAAATTAATAATTTATTTTATATTCAAAGTGTAAAAATGGGTAGTTTAAGTTTTTAAAAATATTTCGAACAAAACATATTGTAATAAATATCAATATCCACATATATTTTGTACATACAATTCTGATTACTTTATTCTAATACTCTGTATAGAAATATGTTAAAACTGTACCATAAGTAGACATTTTTCATTACATCTTTTTGTACAGAAAATTGCATAAAAATGTAGATTGTCTGGTTAAAACATCTTAGATCTGGGCCCAGGGTATCTTATAGTCGATCATTCTATTTCTATTTATTATGTGAGCTGTAGCTAGCCTAAAAATACGCAGTAATAAATAAAAGAGTTCGCTGTTTTTTTTTTTCTGGTACACGCAAATTGAATGGAATATTTAAATATTTGATATGAGGTTAGACGGTAAAAATGAGTCTTGTTTTTTCTTCCTATACACACGAGAGGATATATGAGCTTGTTGTTGATGTTCGGATCGTTGCATGGTTGGGTAACAAGTTGAGAGCTCACCTTAATTTCCAATGTGGCTGGCTGCGAGTCAAAATGGAATTTGGCACGTGAGCCAAAGACTTCCGGAGCTGACCAGTGTCGGGGTTGCTCTAGGGCCATATTATCGCGCACATCGAAGCTGCAAAAACATGCGGGAAAAACGAAAGAAAGAACATGTATGAGAAAGAGAGAGATACAAGAGAGAATTATTATTATTGGGCCAGCATACTCGCGGCGTCGGGCCAAGGAGCATAAATATTTTACTAGAGTTTTTGGCGCGAGAAATTAAATCAAGTTGATATAAATTCTTAAATTCGACCCGAAATTCTACTCGCAATAACAGAAAAACTAATGAAATCCATAGGCAATATAATTTAACGTGGCCATGATATTATTTCGCAAGCGCAGCTCAATTTAAAATTGTGCTCGCGAAATTAGCCTCATTTATTTTGGCTTGCTCATTAGACCCAATCCCCTTCCATTTGGCCAACTCACTCCCCTGGCTGGATGCTGGTGCTGCCAAAATTAAATTTATGGCTGGCAGATAAACATTTTTTCAATTTTCTTCTGCAATTCTCATGGTCATCGTCGTCGTCAGCGCTGCGTTTAATGCGCCAAGTTTTAACTAAGAGAACACTGAGGCCATAACACTTAAGACCAGGATTTATGCTATCCCCTGTACTGTATAAAACGATGGGGGCTTCATTAACATTAACATGGCTGTAAACATGCATTAAGTACAGGCATTTACTCTATTCTCTTTCGGTCTCTTTTTTACTCAAAGATGTTAGGAGGAAATTTTTCAAAACTGCAATCAATAAGTGATAATTAGCGTAAAGCGGTAATATCCAATTAGTTGCAGTAGGGTTAAAAAGGAGGAAACTTAAAGAATATTTCAAAATCAGCATTACACTTAAAAAGAAAGTTTAATAGAATAAGCCAGAATATTCCACATAGGGTCCTTATAGCTGGCGCAATTACTATGGTAAATTGCTCAAATCTTTAAGGAGTTTTATCAAACTCAGATTAATAATAGCTATAAAATTTCTCAATTGTTGTTAAAAAAAAATGCAGCTGACTAGAAATTATCATTTGTTGAAATGGCTGCAATTTCATTTGATGGACATATCTTTTGGAGTCACACAAATTGGATTCCATAAATTTATTTACAGCTTAAGAAAATAGTGAATATTCCACTTATTTAACAAAATATCTGAATATGTTTAATATACATTGAATACCTAAATTGAATTAATATATTGCTTTAATCTGTAATTTTGTGTTTTATAAAATCTCTTAACAAATATTGACAATTATTTCTTTAACGTTGCCTTTGGATTATTAGGACTTATAGACATAGATTAATATATACGAATAAATTTAAATCAAATTTAGACAAAGTCGTCTATTATCGTTAAGCTATTATAAAAATAAATGCTCGATAAGTTTGTTTTTATAGTACTTAATTGCATTTTATTTCGTTATAATTGTAGCCTCTTTAGGCATAATCTGGAAATGTTTTTTATATCTCTAATTTTCTTGTTATATTCTCTTGTATACTACATGCATTATGTTTATTTTTAAATCGAAAAGCCGCTATTATTTCCGTTACAGCTAAATTCTATTCATATTTGAAATTAAACCATTAACTGCTTTTTAATTTATGACAACAATTGTAGACACTGCATTGGTGATATTTTGGCCATCCTCAACATTAAATTTACTGAACGTTATAAAGCCTATCCCTTTTTCTAATAATGGTCGTTGTTGTTTTTGTTGTTGTAACTGCCACTTTTCGGGATGCTCTGCGGCAGCGGCAAGTGGTGCGTTAAGCGCCCTTTTGTATGCAACACGCAATAATTTATGCGGCCAAACCTTGCGACTGCTGCCAGCTGTCGACTGTGACTCCGACGCTGACTGCGACTGCGACGCTGACGTTGACGCAGCGAAATGCAACAACTTAATTGCTGCGTGCCACGCGGAGGCAACTCAAGTGCAGTGCGAGAAATGGCAATGCCAGAGTGAAAAGGAGAGAGACGTTAACCCAATTTTGTTGCGTTTTCCTTTATTTTTTGCTCACTGCGCCGCAATTTTAATTAAAAACTAAAAAACAACAACAAAAAGCAGAAAATTATAAATAAAAAACTGTTGCGCTTGGCTTTTGAGCTTCGAGCGGGAAACTAAAGAAAGCGAAATGCCCCGGGGCTCCGAACTTAATAACGGTTCTTTGCAGCCGTTGGCAACGGCTTATGGCCAAATAATATGGTACCAGGTTCAAGAAAATTGAGTGTAATGAAAATGGCCAAAAGTTACTGCAAAAAACATAAGGCAACACTGTGGACTTAACTGATTATAATCGATAATTATCGATTAAAATGCATATCTTATGTAGCAACGATTCGTCTATTTCATTTTAAGCATGGTGAATACATCTGACAAACCCCTCATTATTGTATTTCTTAAGGTAGAGTGCAAGGTGTGCCATAAAGTATAGAGAAAGGTTTTTCAATATCTAGATAAGGTTTTTATTAACATTATCAGAGGTATATTTAAAAGTCAATTTCGTTGTGACCAGATAATCCCACAAAAAAAACCTCTACACGAGGTAAAAGTCTAGTGACGAAAGCAATTTCTAGCCCCAAAATTTCTGATATCAATTTTGTGACGAACAAAATTCAGTTTAATCTAAAAATTTTAAATAAAAATATAAATTAATACAAAAAAAAAACGAAAATTGGCATTCGGCATTTTCAATGGGCTCAGGGTATCAAAAATTACACACGCGAAACTATGAACAACTTTCGGTTTTCTGAAGTCACTGTGCTTATCACTGCAGACTACGTTATTAATGCCTCACTGAACTAATACATCACTCGATTACGATTACGACTTGCGATTTACCATTTATCATTTCTAATTAATTTTAAATAAGTTTAATATAATAAACTTTAATATAATACTTATTTAAAATTAATTAGAAATTGATAAATTGAATGAATCTGAAGTCATAATCGTAATCGCTTTAATCGATGTAGCGTGTGTCAAGTAGCCACAAACAACAACTTTGCTCAGCCTGCAATCTGGCAGCACCCATTTTCCTCTCTCACTCTCCCTCTTACGCAACAGATTCAGGGCCTGCCAAAGGCTGCAGTGCGCGCAAAATTTGAAATAAAGGCAATGTCTAATTTTGAGATTCTTAAAGCGGAAAATGCTAAGTTTTTTTTTACAACGATAATGCAGATACTTATTATATATATGTGTAAGCAATCGAAAATATTAATAATTAAAATTATTATTTTGCAGCTTTCAGTGCTCGGCAAGATGCAAGAGTAGTGCTGCAAAATGATCGCTATTTCTCTCATGCAATTTCATACATAGCTATCAGCTTCTGCTGATTTTTGCCATGCAAAATACATATTTATATATTAACACAATTATATTTTAATCAAATTGTATATTTGTATATACATAAATTATACATTAACATTTTCATTACATGATATCGATAATATTTTTGCTTATCGCTTAATTCTTATTTGGTACCAAAAAAAATTGGTACTAATTCGTTCTGTCTTGTGCGCTTGCATACAAACGTGAACATGCTGTCTCGCTCGCACGTTTGATTTGCCATGCAAATGTAATTATTCAACTAAATCTAAATTCCGAAATAACTTCTTTATTTATGGGTTAATCGCTTTGAAATTTTCAGGGTCGTTTAATACGCATACTTCTCAACTGATTGTTCAGTTAGGGAGTGCTATGTCAAAATTGCAACTGTAAATCGCTTTTTTTACAATTTGTGGGCGAAGGGGGCGTGGCATCAAAAATTGGAAACAAACTTGACCTGCGTATGGTATTCACAAACCTGCACTCCAAATTTGAAGTCTCTAGCACTTATAGTATCTGAGATCGACGCGTTCAAACAGACGGACAGACAGACGGACAGACGGACAGACGGACAGACGGACAGAAGGACAGACGGACAGACAGACGGACAGGGCTAGATCGACTCGGCTGTTGATCCTGATCAAGAATATATATACTTTATGGGGTCTGCCACCCCTCCTTCTGCCTGTTACATACATTCTGCCAAACACATTATACCCTTTTTTGCCCATTTTCAATGGGCTCAGGGTATAATAAGGGGGCTCCGCCCCCTGCTCGCTTTGCTCGCGTTGCTACAGCCGAGCATACTCTTCTGTCGGCGACCCCGTACTTACTATGAAAAAAAAAAGTTTTTCATACTAAGACTTGGATTTCGCCCGATCGGTGCTATGACAGCTATATGATACAGTGGTTGATTAGAACCAACTTTGGTCAGAATATATAAGTATATATATATATAGTTTGGTTATAATAAAGTTTTTCATACTAAGACTTAATATTGGACCGATTGGCTATATGATATAGTGGTCCGATAAAAACTAACTTCGGTCAGGATTTTTAAAACTGACTTAAATGCAAATGCTATCAATTTGGTTAAAATATCTCTCTAAACAAACAAGTTTTTCATACTAAAACCTTATTTTGACCCGATCGGTCCAATGACAGCTATTTGATATAGTAGTCTGATTTGAACCAACTTTGGTCAGGATATATAAGTCTAATTTAAATGCATATTCTATTAGTTTGGTTACGATATCTCGTAAAACAAAAAAGTTTTTCATACCAAGACTTAATATTGGACCGATTGGATATATGATATAGTGGTCCGATAACAACTAACTTCGGTCAGGATTTTTAAAACTGACTTAAAAGCAAATGCTATCAATTTGGTTAAAATATCTCACTAAACAAACAAGTTGTTCATACTAAAACCTTATTTTGACCCGATCGGTCCTATGACAGATATATGATATAGTAGTCCGATTTGAACCAACATTTGTCAGGATATATAAAACCAAGTTAAATGCATATTGTATCAGTTTGGTTGAGATATCTCATAAAACCAAAAAGTTTTTCGTACTAAAACATGATTTTCGACCGATAGAAAAATGTATTTATTCACTTAACAGGTAATATCTTCCAAACCCCTCAACCAAAATTAATGTTTCATATACCAAAAAACGCGAAATTGTACGTTTTACAACATAATAAAATTAAACAGAAATCGTTAGAGCCGTTTTGTCAAAAATCGCCAAAATGTAAGCTTAAAATTATAATATCACCTGTAAAATGTTACCTGAATACTTTAGAAAAAAAGGTACGCATAAAAGCCCTCAAACATACCTTTCCAATGAAATATAGAACATATCTGTAGCTTCTATGGTTTGGAAACTGTTTGAGTTTCAATTTTAGCGGGATTTAGCGTTTTCCCGCTAAACTAGCGGGAAATTGAAAAAGTCGTAAAACAAACATTTCTAGATTTTCAAAGAGGAATAAATCCCCATCATTACATCTTAGCTTTTTTAGCGCTTTGATACAAACAGACAAACAAAGAAACTAACTTTTCATTTCATTTTGAAAAGTCCACTAAAAATTTCAAATTTATTTATCTTTTGAACCCGTAAACGGATTTGGGTCATCGAGGTATCAATCGACACGTATTTTTGATAAAAATTTTTAAAAAATAAATAATTTTACCAAAAAGCCCCAACGGCTCCACAAGCTGCGATCATACAAATTTTTTCCCTCCCACTTACACCCCCGTATCCCATGACCCAGGTGAATAAGAAAAAGTTTTAGTATGCCATTTTGTAAGTTAGGACTAAACCTTTCGATCGGTATATAACTCGATCTGATCGGACAGTCGTAGCAAATTTTCCAACTTAGCTGTATATATAGTTAGTCGCCTTTCGCACCCTTCGTGCTGCTTTCGTCACTAACGCGAACTGCCGTCCGCAGTGATAAACACCGAAGATATTAAAAATTACATTTTTCTTAGTGGGGTAGAGCGACCGTTACCGAAAGAACTTCAATGGATGAATTTCAGTTCCGTAAATAAAGTTATAATTTTACAGTCGGCTTTTAGTTACTAGATTTAATGTCCCAACTATTCGACTCTTACTCTTGGTTGTGGGGTTGATCCCCGATTCGGAAGAGTGCGTATTTCTATCGCTTTATTTAAATAAATTTTATTTTTGTTCCTAAATTTCATTTTTTGCAATTGTTTTTTAGAGTCAAATTTGTCTGAATTATAAGCTTGCCTATTAGTTCATTGTTCTATTGCAAAATCTTTCATTCATTGTTTTTTTCCGCTCCCAATTATTTTATATTATTTTGAATAGAATTTCTATGTTGCTAATAAGCTTTCCAAAATATTTCTACGTCAAGCAATATCAATTTGAGTGGAAACTTTAGAAACTGACTGATTATTATACCCGTTACTTAAGAAATAAGTAAAAGAGTATATTGTGTTCGTAAGAATCTATGTAACAGGGAGATGGAGGCTTCTCCTACCCCATAAAGTATACATACTCTTGGTCAGAATCAACATCCGTCTCTCCGTCTGTCCGTCAGTGTGAGCGCCTAGATCTCAGAGACTATAAAAGATAGAGATACCAAACTTTCACCCCAGACTCCAAATGCGTTGGAGCAGGTCAAGTTTGTTTTAAATTTCCGCCCTTCCGCCTCCGCAAATCGCGAAAACCACCACACCCCCAGTTTTCAAGATAATACAGTTTTTCTGGTTAATAACGTTATTTATGAATATTATCTATATTCTCACTTAACCGCAGCAAGATCGGACAAGTAGAAGGGGATTAATAGCTAACAGAAGTTATTTAGTTATTATTTCGATACAATCACCTAAAAGTATGCATTAGTTTTCACTAGGTAGTAATTTCATTAAAGTACTTTTATATTGAATAAAGTAACGGGTATCCTTTAGTCGGGATCTTAACCATAGCTTCTCCCACTTGTTTATTAAATATTATCTTCTCTTTGATCAATCTAGACTATTTGTTATATATTGCACAGTACTCTGACTATTATATCTTCCATTCTCCTTTTTGTTTCTTCTATTACAAAATTCTTCACGGTCCCATTATGCCGACTTTATTAACAACCATTTCATCTTTTCTTAGACTTTCTGTGTAGCTAACCAATTTCAAATATATTTCAAGTTGAAGAAACCACTGTCATCAATCTAAGTGGAAATTTTACACAGAGTGCCACAAATTGCATTTAAAAGCGCATTTGACATCCAAAAGGCGCAACGTTGCGTAAAAATGTCGTGAATGCAATTAGACCCGCTTCTGCTCCCAGTGGACCGTGAGCTGCCGGAGTTTACCTTGGAAACTGCCCTCCCTCTGTACCCTAAGCCATGTCGCTTTCCTAGAGAAGGATATGAAGAAGGAGTCGCCCATGCAGTTTGCAGTCTGTTTTCACAGCCTTCTTTATGACCTGCTTGATTGCCATAGAGCAGGGAACAACAATTTGAGCTGTCTACAGGCTTAAATCCTAAATCCTCATAAAGAAGAAGAAATTCAACGGCATTTATCCAAACAATTCTTGCGGCTTTACGTCTGAGGTTAATTAGTAAATTAGGTAAACATAATTAAGTTAATTTAGTGTGCGTCTGCTAAAACAAAAGAAACAAACACGAACACACACACAGAAAAGTTAAATCACAATTTGGGGGCAAGGGCACTTATCAGCTGGCAGACAGGTGCTAAAAAAAAACACAAGCTAATAAGCATTAAAGTGCAAAAAGTCAACCTGTAGATACCCTTCAGTTATCATTATTCTTTTAGCAAATATGAAATTAAGTCTGATAAAGGATCAGTTTATATATAGTTAGTCTGTTTTTTTTATCAGTTGATCGTTATTCATCATTTATTTCTTTGTTTTTATATTTCAATTATTTTATTTATTTTATTTATTTTATTCAACCATTTATTCATTATGTCATTCCATAATTTGATCAATTTGTCGTTGAACATTTAATGATTTTTTCTTTTTCAGTCCTTGTCTCATTTATTAGTTTATCATTTATCATTTATGTTAAACGTGTATTGAACAAAGTATTACATATTCTTTACAGTCAATTAGGCTCTTTCGCTTATTAAGTACAGGGTATGCCGAAAATACCGTGGCTAAGTTGCTTATGTGGGACGTTGTGGGCCAACGATTTAAAAGGCAGCTGCTCTCGAGGCTCGTTTGCATTTCATTAAATGCTTATAAACAGACAGACAATGAGCCAAATGAGCCAGCCAGCCTTACCCCTCTACCTTCTATCCTTGCGACACATACGCATACTCATATATAGTTAGAGTGTACTCACCTATATAAAGGTATGCCGGCATTATCACGAAACCATAAGACCATATAAACATCATGCAGTGGTTCGGCAATGGGGCAGGGGAGGGACACTGATTTACCCTCAACGGCATCAATGTCCTTCGTTTTCACTGCGATTGTGGTAAATGCGGATGTGGATGGCATTACGTTGTTGTTATTGTTGTTTTGTGTTTGGGATGAAGTCGCCGCCATATTATTTTCGGGTCAGGAAAATTATGTTGTCACAGTTTTTGGTTGGTCAGCATCAACATCGACATGAAAGTAGAAAATAAATGCGTAAAATTTGTTAATTAAATGTTCGTTCTTTTTTTTTTTTATTGGCATGCGTGGCTGCTTTCATAGAAGAGCACTCGGTGGGGAAGCCAGGACTCTCGCAATTAAATGTTGATGCAGGCTTCATTTCAACGTAATTATAAACGCGTAAATTTTTATATACACCCATCGCTTAGAGTCCATTTTATTTATTTATTATGCACATGCAAATGCCTGCAAAATGTTTTTAAAGCCCCATCACAAGTACGACAAAGACTGGCCCAGATAGAAAATAAAGAGAGAGAAAGAGAGAGAGGGAGAGAGAGAGAGAGGGAAAGAAAGAGCAAGAGGAAAAGCGGGCAAAAATAAAATTTGCGAACTATTAAAGCCTTTTGCTGGTATTTACAACAATTGGCAAAAGCTTTCTATGATCTAAGCTGAGGTTATGAAAAATCGAATAAAATCATTAAATACTTACAAAGATATTAAATTTGAAAAAAAAAATAAGAAATTTTTTTTACAAACCACTTAATTTAATCCATTTCATTAGGTTTATTAAGGATGAACAAATGGGAATTATGCAAACCAAATTTAATTTGATTACAAGTGTTATAAGAGCGAAATTTAATTGGCTTACAATCCTTACAAGTGTTTAAAATGAAGCAAAGAAAATATTATTATTATTATAAATGTAAATAAATTTGTATCTTTTGCTACACACATTTTGAATCTTAAGTCTGTTGTAATCTGGTCTGTGTAGAAACGAAAGTTTAAAGAGAGATACTTAAAAAAACAACTTAAATGAATTATATCTGAATTATTTTTTTATAATAGTCATTAGTCTCTTTAGAAAAATGCTCCTACTCTGATAAAAAGCATTTACTGCCCTCCAATGCACAAAACGATAAACAAAGATAAGAGCTTCACTACAACTGTGCACATAAACCAATTTTACTGATAACAAAAATCAAATAAGATACAATAGTTATTTAGGAAACGGGACGTTTAATTAATATGTAATGGAAATGGTTCATATTTATCATCTAATAGAGTTATTGAAGCATTTTTATGTATTAATATTTTTATTCGCGTTTTCTTTTATAGTTCGTAAAAAGCCGCGACAATATTTTGACAGATGAGATGACCAAATGCAGCGACCAGCAAATAGAAACCAGAAACAAACAGCAACCGCTTGTCAAATGCGGCAATGTCGCTGTTGTTTCTTTAGATTTTGTTGTTGTTGTTGTTTTGCTATCGCGCATCGGGTGCCATCAAATGTATAGATACATACAACATTTATGCACATTTATCTTTATGTATAAATAAAAATGTCTGCGTTGAAAATATTTCACATCACATGAGCAAAAGGGGAAGCAAAGGCCGTAAAAATGTTGCCTTGCCGTCCTCTTCTGACGCCCCTGTCCTCCTCCCCACCCCTGTCACCTCCTGTTCCCCAACAACACAACCCTCACTTCCGCTTTGCACTTCACGCCAGGCTTTCTGGCGTTGACTTTATGTGTAAATATGAAAAAATGGCATTTTATTGCTACAATGCGTCGAATTTTTGTGCAAATTTATTGCGCATACGCGGCGTTGTACAATAAATATGCGCTTAAATGCCCACCAATTCTTTGCCTCTGTAAGGCTTTGTACTGTGTGTGCTTGCGTGTGTGTGTTAACTTTCAACTGTTGGCATCGTGGACAAACGCTGACTCAAAGCAATCCAAGCAGCTGTGACACCATAAAACTTAAAGTGTGAAAACTGCGAGCAACACCTGCAACTTGAAGTGTGAATCATGCAATAAAAATTATATTTAATAGTTTCTAAACTAAAGATGTGCAGGGTATTTCCAAGTAGACCAATGCCAGCGCAGTTGACCTGTTGGAACAAACCCATTATCAACACCATGACATTTAATTAGACTCTGCCCGTGAAAGCTCCATAGTTTTATCGCCAGATGGCGACACTGTGTTGTGCTCAGTCCCAGCACGCATCAGGTGAGTACTTTTTCGAGTTGAGTCGGTTAGTCTGCTGGTTCTAAAATCTGAATTGATAACTCTAATTGATAGTGCAGAGTGGTGTAAATAATGAGCGCAAATGAGTTTTATCACCTCATCAAACGACGGCACTCAAAAAGTAATTAAAATATTAGACATTGCAGTCCCAACGACATACAGCGGCAACAGAATGGAACCATTTGGAGATAAAGTTTCCCAGCTGAACAATGTGTTGGCCACAAAGAAGCGCAATGTAAAGCGACTGGGTCGCAAAGTGATATTCCTTATTTCAAGTATCGCCTTCATATCTTTGGTCACCACGATAATTGTGGATCGCAATGCGGTGCGACAGGAGCCGAGAGTGAAACCAGCACAGAAACAGGAACACATTCATATGTTCACGCTGCCATCGCCGCAAGGTGAACGGAAGGACTGGAACGACCTCGAGGCCATCGCAGCTGACAAGTTACGTTCCGGTCTTGGAGAACATGGTCTTCCTGCCAAGATTGAAGATCCCGCCGAGCAGGAGCTGGAACAACAACTCTACCGGAAGAACGGCTTCAATGGGCTGCTCTCAGACAAGATCTCAGTCAATCGCTCAGTGCCCGATGTTCGCAAGGAGGAGTAAGTTCTGTAGATGGGGATTGTCTGATCTACTAACTACTACATTTTTCAGATGCAAAACACGACAATATCTCGCCAAGCTCCCCAGCGTCAGCGTGGTCATCATCTTCTACAATGAACACTTTAAGACTCTACTCCGCACAGTCTACAGTATTATCAATCGCAGTCCGGCGGAGTTGCTCAAGCAAATTGTGCTCGTGGATGATGGCAGCGAGTGGGAGTCGCTTAAGCAACAGTTGGATGACTTCGTCTCTTTACACTGGCCAAAACTCGTTGACGTGGTGCACAACCCCGAACGACGTGGCTTGATTGGAGCCCGTTTGGCCGGAGCTAAGGTCGCCACCGCCGAGGTCATGGTCTTCTTTGACTCCCATATTGAGGTCAACTACAATTGGGTAAGTCTCAACTCGGCTTTATTAAATTTTTGTTAAATGACTTAATGTAACCATTTTAAAACTTTTTCAGATGCTTAATTGCTAATTTCAGTGCTAGTAATAGAGTGAAAAATTCAATTCATTTCTATTTCAGTTACCTCCGTTATTGGAGCCCATTGTTATTAACATAAGGATATCGACAAGTCCCATTGTGGACGTCATCGATCACAACAACTTTGAATATAGAGGTTATCAGGAGGGAATTCGTGGCGGTTTCGACTGGAACTTCCACTATAAACAGCTGCCAGTATTGCCAGAGGACAGTGTGGACAAATCCCTGCCATATCGCAGTCCTGTTATGATGGGAGGCCTGTTTGCCATCAACACAGAGTTCTTTTGGGATCTGGGTGGGTACGATGATGAACTCGATATTTGGGGAGGTGAGCAATACGAGCTGAGCTTTAAGATCTGGATGTGTGGAGGCATGTTGTTGGATGTACCCTGTTCCCGTGTGGCCCACATATTCCGTGGTCCCATGGATCCACGTCCCAATCCACGTAACTACAACTTTGTGGCAAGGGTGAGCATTAGAAAAATATATCCAGAGAAATACTGTGAATTATTATTTCTTGGGTCACTTAGAATCACAAGCGTGTGGCTGAGGTTTGGATGGATGAGTACAAGGAATACGTCTACACAAGAGATCCCGAGACCTATGACAATATTGATGCTGGAGACTTAAGTCGACAACGTGCGATTCGTGAGAGATTGAAGTGCAAATCCTTTGACTGGTACATGAAAGAAGTTGCACCCGACTCCAGTCGAGCCGCCTTCGTATGCATCTGGCGCCATTCAGAGTCTGGGCTATCCGGAGTACTGCATTGATGCCATGAACTTGCCTGCCGGCAATCCTGTGGGTCTATATTTCTGCGTTCAGAATCGGACATTCCCAGAGGCCAATCAATATTGGATTCTCAGTGCTGGTCGCTCTCTGAAACACTTTGGCGATGGCGAGTGTCTGGATGTTCAGGATTCACACGCCAATGCCACTGTCTGGATGTGGGACTGTCATAATCAAGGTGGAAATCAATACTGGTATTACGATCGCCAGCATCAATGGATCGTTAATGGAATCCGTAAGAGTCGCTGCATGGAAGCATTTGTTCAGGATAATGTGACAGCTGTTTATACCAATGAATGCAATGAAAAGAACGATCGACAACACTGGACATTTGGTATGATCAGTCACGAACTAAAGTTTTGAATGTAATTTTGTGTCACACCGAATTAAATATATGACTATGAAAACCCTCAATATTTTTTAACTGTATAGCATAGTTTCTAGAGCATCATTTGAAACATTAGTGTGGATCGAATTGTATAAATAAACTTTATGAAAGCTGGTACTCAAATTACGCGTTTTATAATTTAGCGTATCAATTTAAAAATTTTAAAAAAATTTGATCTGCAACAGCTGAGAATTTAGATATTAATAAAATTTTAAAAATGAGACTTAAAGTGTGTTAAAAAGTTTCGATGCTGATATCGATGATAAAACATATCAAAATATATTGTAATAGTGTATCAATAAAATCGATAATTACACTCGGCAACAAATTTGATCTTTTTGGCTATTACATATGGTATGTAGATTCCTCTATATTGCAGGCAGCTCGAGTTTGTTCCTATTTTTTGGTCGGACCACTGTATCTTATAGCGCCCATGGGAACAATCGCTCGAAAATCAAGTTTTAGTATGAAAAACTTTTTTGTTTTATGAGATATCTTAACCAAACTAATACAATATGCATTTAACTTGGTTTTAAATATCCTGACCAAAGTTGGTTTAAATCGGAGCCCTATATCATATACCTGTCATCGGACCGATCGGGCGAAAATCAAGTCTTTGTTTGAAATACTTATTTGCTTTATGAGCTGTCATAATTAAACTTATAGAATATGCATTAAGGTTAGTCTTTTACATTCTTACCGAAGTTGGTTCAAATCGGACCACTAAACAAAAAAAAAAACACTATTTTATAAATATTATTAAGTATTAATATTCAGTAGAACTTGTGCTTATTTTGCAAAGAGCAGAAAAGGAAAAAAATTGTTTCAAATATTTATATTGCTCTGTAGATGCTTACCAAAATTTAATTAGTACATGTTAAGGTCTGAAAATATATGTAGGCTTAATGCGTGCTTACTATAACACAATAAAAATATCACATCAATATTTCCTCGGAATAGCCGATTTGACTTACAGCATACGAACTTTGTTTTAATATATTGCAATAAAAGTCAATTTATCGCACATATTATATATTGTCATTCGATGTCTTATATTTGTTTTATGCTTAAATATCGTTTCCCAGCACCGATAAAGTACCGATATTACTATATCGACGTCCATCCCTAGTGAGTAATAAGAACTGCAGCCCCAAGTACTAAAGTTGATATTTCCAGTTCAATTTGCCAAATAAATTAGCTCGGTCATTTTTAATTCGTGAACTAAAGCACTTATTTAGTTAATTTTTCAGTTGGTCAGATGTCATAAACTATGAATTATATAGTAAATATTCAATTGTTATGAACGATGAATGATGAATATATGTGCTTATAAACGATTCTTAATAGTGAAATAGTGAAATGGGAAACGAGCTTTAAGCTTTTAATTACAATACAAATGATTATCAGTTTCAGGATTTATTATTAAACCCATTTATATTATGTTTCAGTAACGTTTCATAAAAATAAAAAAATTCAACTGATGTAAATAATAAACAATAATAATAATAAAATGTAAATAATGAAAAAATTCAATTCCATCGTGATAGTTCATGTATATTATTCTAATTTAATTTGTGTATCAAAACAAAAGAAAACTAATTTTAGTGTAACCAACTGTAAGGTGATCGATAGAGCTAATAAATGACTGAATAAGTTCACTCGTTATTTCAATGATTAAGCTTTTTCAGAACCAAACGAAACAAGTCTACAAATAACAGAGTATTTCGTAATCGAGCACACTCAAAGAGTTGCCTTAAATTCAAACTTAAAACGAGCCCATTATTCGGACCATGAAATAAAATTAAAGTTTCACGGTGAACCTTCGTAGTTGTATCGCCAGATGGCGACACAATGCTTTTTCTCAGTTTTAACACGTATCAGGTGAGTGAATTCTGGAGTGAAGTCAACCAGTGGGCATCAGATATGATAACTCTAATTGATAGTGGAGAATGATGTAAATAATAAGCTAAAATAAGTTTCGCTGCCTTATCATTCGACGGCACCCGAAAAGCAATTAGATTAATGTACATCCATGCCACGCATTGCAGTTTCAACGTCTCGGCATGGAACCATTTGGAGATAGAGCGTCCCAGCTGCATCACGTGCTAGTCATGGCCATGAAGAAGCGCTACGTGAAGCGCATAGTGCGTAAAGTGATATTCCTAGTGCTCATAGTCGCCTTCATCTCCTTGGTAACCACTATGATCGTGGAGAAGCGTCTGGGTGGCACCAAATCATCGGATGAGGCCGACGAAAGCAATCTGGATCCCAACGGAGATGCAATAACACCTGAATTCAGAGCAGCCAATGTGCCACCGACACGTCGCCCACCTCGTCCTCCCTTCCAGGATCGCAATGCGGTGCGACAGGAGCCGAGGGTGGAACCAGCACAGAAACAGGTACACATTCATATGTTCACGCTGCCATCGCCGCAAGGTGAACGGAAGGACTGGAACGACCTCGAGGCCATCGCAGCTGACAAGTTACGTTCCGGTCTTGGAGAGCATGGTCTTCCTGCCAAGATTGAAGATCCCGCCGAGCAGGAGCTGGAACAACAACTCTACCGGAAGAACGGCTTCAATGGGCTGCTCTCAGACAAGATCTCAGTCAATCGCTCAGTGCCCGATGTTCGCAAGGAGGAGTAAGTTCTGTAGATGGGGATTGTCTGATCTACTGACATAACATTTTTCAGATGCAAAACACGACAATATCTCGCCAAGCTCCCCAGCGTCAGCGTGGTCATCATCTTCTACAATGAACACTTTAAGACTCTACTCCGCACAGTCTACAGTATTATCAATCGCAGTCCGGCGGAGTTGCTCAAGCAAATTGTGCTCGTGGATGATGGCAGCGAGTGGGAGTCGCTTAAGCAACAGTTGGATGACTTCGTCTCCCTACACTGGCCAAAACTCGTTGACGTGGTGCACAACCCCGAACGACGTGGCTTGATTGGAGCCCGTTTGGCGGGTGCTAAGGTCGCCACCGCTGAGGTCATGGTTTTCTTTGACTCCCACATTGAGGTCAACTACAATTGGGTACGTCTCGACAAAATTTAAAAGCACTTAAGAACTTCAGACCATATAAGAAAAATGAAACTTGGCTGAAAAGCAACTGTGAATCTGCAACGAGTATAAATTATTTAAATAAGCTTTGAAAGCACTTGCAGCTTATTGTTATTTCGTGCTATGAGCATTATGACAGGTTAAAAGCTTTCAGCGACGCAAGTTGCATGGTTTAATTTAAATTTCAAAGTTTTGTAATCGACAACGGAAAAAAGTGTTAAAAACAGTATAGAGTTTTGTAATTTATTTAATGGTTTTTCAAAGAATCCAGCTCAGAAAATAAGCGGTTCTTTAAGATCAGAATGAAACAAAAATCGTAACGCTATCGATTTGTCGATATTATTACTCTTACATATTTGAAGCGATTCCCCTAAAAACACTAACAAGTGGGAAGGGCTATAGTCGAGATCCTGACCATAGTATACCCGTTACTTATTTCACTATATTTAAAAGTGCTTTAAAGAAATTAATTGTATTACTGTGAAAACATTAAGTCGCCATAACTGCCGTTCTACTTGTCCGATCTTGATGCGATTCAGTGGGATAATAGATTATACTAAGAGATAACGTTAATTACCACAAAAACCGATTAATCTTAAATATGTGGGTGTGGTGGCTTTTCGCGATTTGCGGGGCGGAGGGGGCGTGTCAAAAATTTAAAACAAACTTGACCTGCGTAAGGTCTATAGAAATCTGCTTGCCAAATTTGGTTCCTCTATCTTTCATGGTTTCTCAGATCTAGGCGCTCTCACACAGACGGAAAGACGGACAGACACACGTGGCTATATCGGTTAGGCTGTTGATGCTGATCAAGATTATATATATGTACTTTATGAGGTCGGAGATGCCACCTTCTCCCTGTTACATACATTCCAACGAACACAATATACCCCTCTACTTATTTTTTAAGTAACGGGTATAAAATTAACGGCTGCTTTGTCGTACCGCTTCTCTCACGCTCTCTGACATCAGTCCAGGATTTTTTAAAAATCATTGAAACAGCTGACTTAAAACCACTTGCAAGCTTTCAAAGGGCAAAATAACTAAAAGACAACTGACAATTTAGCATTCTTCATGCTCCCTATACTGTGAATCTTTAACGAGATGCTACAGTTTACGAATGTTTTCAAAAAAACAAAAATTAAAAAAATTTAGCCACAGTAGCTTTGTACTTTATTTCTCCTGTAAAAGAGCTATATTGGCACATGAAAACTTGGGTTAGGATTGGGTCAAACTTAAGCTAAAACAATTTGCATAACAATTTTATTACCACAACTTTTATGAAAATTTCAGCTGATTAACTTATTCAAGAGCTACTTTTGATAAGCCACTAATTTTATTTTATTCCTTTCACAGCTTCCCCCGCTATTGGAGCCCATTGTCATCAACAATAAAATATCGACTTGCCCCATTGTAGATATCATTGACCACAACAACTTTGCCTACAATGGAGGATATCAGGAGGGAACCCGAGGCGGCTTCGACTGGCGCTTCTTCTATAAACAGCTGCCAGTGTTGCCAGAGGACAGTGTGGACAAATCCCTGCCATATCGCAGTCCTGTTATGATGGGAGGCCTGTTTGCCATCAACACAGAGTTCTTTTGGGATCTGGGTGGGTACGATGATGAACTCGATATTTGGGGAGGTGAGCAATACGAGCTGAGCTTTAAAATCTGGATGTGTGGAGGCATGTTGTTGGATGTACCCTGTTCCCGTGTGGCCCACATATTCCGTGGTCCCATGGATCCACGTCCCAATCCGCGTAACTACAACTTTGTGGCAAGGGTGAGCATTAGAAAACTATATCCAGAGAAATACTGTGAACTATTATTTCTTGGCTTCACTTAGAATCACAAGCGTGTGGCTGAGGTTTGGATGGATGAGTACAAGGAATACGTCTACACAAGAGATCCCGAGACCTATGACAATATTGATGCTGGAGATTTAAGTCGACAACGTGCGATTCGTGAGAGATTGAAGTGCAAATCCTTTGACTGGTACATGAAAGAAGTTGCACCCGACTTTCTAGTGAAGTTCCCTCCAGTCGAGCCGCCTTCGTATGCATCTGGCGCCATTCAGAGTCTGGGCTATCCGGAGTACTGCATTGATGCCATGAACTTGCCTGTCAGCAATCCTGTGGGTCTATATTTCTGTGCCGAGAATTTAACATTCCCCCAGGCAAATCAAAATTGGATTCTCACCGCGGATCGCGAACTGCGTCGCACTGGCGATGGCGAGTGTCTGGATGTTCAGGATTCACACGCCAATGCCACTGTCTGGATGTGGGACTGTCATAATCAAGGTGGAAATCAATTCTGGTATTACGATCGCCAGCATAAATGGATCGTCCATGGGATGGGCAACACTCGCTGCCTGGAGGCCATTATCGAAAACAACGTGGCAGCCGTTTTTACCAATGAATGCCAGGTGAACAACGATCGACAACGCTGGACATTTGGCGTCATCAATAACGAGTTGTTAGATCGTTTCTTTGACAATATCTAGGAGGAATCTAGGCATTATTCTAGATCGGATCGGTTGGACTTACATAAACTTCTCAATATAACTTAATCTTATTTTATTGTAATCTCTTATTGCAGGCACTCTTAATAAAATTAAATGCTTTGTGCTTGCTTTTGACATGAGTAGCCTTTAACAACCCTCTAAAATTAAATATTTTATAAATTTATTATCAGATTGTGTTTATTAAATCAGAAATTGAATTTCAAGTATTTTCGAAGTATGTATGTATTTTTTAATAATGTTTGACTCACTCTATCTCAGTTTCCATATTCCATTCAATGTGATACAATACATTTTGTTCATTGATAAGTTAACAAAAGAAACCCTCTTTACATATTTCTATTATTCTCTTCTCTGAACGTGCACACTCTCTCTACCCTTAATTCTCAGTAAAAGCTTTGATTTACAATTCCAAAATTCTTTTACTTTATTCTTGATACAAGTTCAGATTGAAAATTCCTCTATATAAACTTCATAATTTATTTCTTCCGCGCTGATTTAATATCCTTTTAAAAAAGGGTTACATACTTTCTAACAACTCTCTCAGTATATACTCGTACTTTTAGCATTTAGTTAAGTATGACTTTAGTTTCTGTAAGCTTGTCGAAATTGCACTAAGCATTTATCGATGGTAGCTCATTAGCATCACATTGAAAACGAACTTTGCTTTTAAATTTGACTTTGCTTTTGGCCAACTTATGGGGTGCAACTTCAGTAAGCCATTAGTCAGACTTTTGGTCTGCATACGCTCTCTGTCTGACAAAAAATGCCAATGCATCAAAGGCAAAGATGCATCTCAAGTTGACTGCATTACTAAACGACTTTAAGCCGAGGATCTACCTCAACGTCTCGTGCCCCGTACCCAAGTACTTTGAAAAATGTTTGCTGGGAACTCTAGGTTGGATCTTTTTCGGGTTGCATTTTTGTGTCGCCTTTGGTTGGCCTTCACTTAACTACAGCAGCTCAACTGCTCGACAGCTCGTGCATGTTAAAAGCTATTTAAATATGCTCTCTTTGAATGCCTTGATTGGCTCTATGCCAACCCATTCCTTGTCAGACTCCTTTGCTGTACTTCACATGGCTGTGCTTTGCTTTGGTTCGGTTTGGTTCAGTTCAGTTTGACTTGACTATGACTCTGACTCTGACTCTGAAAAAAACCACAACGCATATTAGGGAACAGGACTTCAAATGTACCCCTTTCTCTTGCTGCTCAACCTTTTTGCATGAATTAACCCTATAATTGCCAAAGTGCTTGAAATTTGAGCAGAGTCACAAGTTTATTGATAATTGTGTATGCTTAATGGAACTTTGACAAAAAATCCATAGATATGTTACTCGAAGATAAATTGATCATGCGACCCTTTTCAACTCTACAAGCATTAAAAGTGTTTTGAAAAGGTGATTTTTCTAAAGTTAGTCTCTTATACATATTAAATTATGCATTCCAGAACTACATCTTAAAAATTTCAAGAACGTATGAGCTCGATATGTTGTATCCACTTAAAACCAAGCAAAGTTAATCGACCCCTGTACTTTTTTGAGTAAGTATGCATGATGCATGGTGAGGTGTGAAGGGCTACTGTCGAGCCCACTCGACAGTTATATGCTCGATACACATATCTTCACGGCCGTTTGATATAATGACCATTTACTAAATAAATAAAAACTTAAAGAACTCAAATTCGTCCAGAGGCGAAATTAAACTGTCACTTTTAACTTTCAAAATGTTAAAATAAAGAATATTTAAAATGTATGCAAATTTAACATAGCAATTGAATTAACAGAAGAAATGCATATTCAGCGGTGCTCTAGAACTACAAAGCAACCGAAAACCAACCAAAACTCATACGATTAAACATTACATACATTATAAAGGTGGTAACCTATACGTATGCTAAATTTAAAAACTGAACCTATTAAATTGGCCTTGTTATTGCATAATTTAGTTTTTTGTCGATTACAGGAATATTGGGGGTCGTGGCAATATAGCAGTATTGTCACCAAATTTGGTAGCTCTAGCACTTATAGTCTCTGAAATCCAGGTGATTTTATGTCCTCCATATCTCATATTTCCTCAACTATTGTCTGTGCTTATTAACCGATCTCTCAAGGCTGTAGCTTTTAAATTGCTGTTGTTATTCGATTTTGTGTCATTTACGTGGGCGGACGTGGGCGTGGCCAAATTTTAAAATAATCTTAATATTGTCACCAAATTTGGTTGCACCATAATTTGCCACGAATCTAATAGGCTCTAGTACCCAGTTGTTTGGGTACCGATCTAAAAGTCCATAGATTTCATACATATGTATGTACATATATAGATGCAACTTCATTACATACCATACATGTTTAATTGCTAAAACATTCTAAGCAATTTATAAATATATATTTTAATGTATTTTTCTATTTTTTTAGTTATAATAAAAGTTAAAATTAAAAAAATTCACCCAAATAAGGTACCTAAATTGTGAATTTTTAGGGTTAAGCCAACGCAACCTGAATTTGTTACATCTACATATATACACACGCCCACACTCACTTACAAAAGGCTGCAACAATCAAGTATGTCGACTGCCAACGCACTTTTCTCACACACAACTCCCATTTGGTATTCTCTTGAGAACTTGCCACGCCCCCTGCATATATATGTGCTGATGCAATTTGAAATGCAAAACTTTAATGGAATTTGTGCTGCTGCGACAATAGTTTTGGGAACTTTGCAGCACAGGCAACTTAATTTCTAATGCATTTTCCACATATTTTGTAAGGACACACTTACGAATACGAGTTTTTCTATACCGAAAACTGAAAACTAAAATTTGGTGGAGCATTCTAATTGATATTTAAGTATAGTTGCTGTTGCTTCAGTTTGCGTAATTGCCAGAGCGTCTTGTGCTCTCCAATTAGCATTACCATACAATTTACCATGACGCAAGCAAAGTTCCCACCCAGCTCTTCTTTCTTCTATATGTGCTCCCATATGGAATGCGTTTATTTCATGTAAAAATATTTCGCTGACAATTACATGTCACCAGACGCACATACAAAAAAAAAATTTCTCTGCTCACTTCTCGTGTGTACGTTCGTATTTTATGAGGGCATGTGGGTGTGTCTGTTATATTTTGCGATTAATCGTTGGACTCATTAGTGGTGAAAATATTTATGAAGACCTCTGGGAAAATGCAGAGTCGTGAAATCATTAAATATACATACATTAAAATCATTCTCAACTCTGTCTGTATGAGTGGCACTTAATGGATTTATCATAAAGTTCAAAATGCAGCAAGAAAGACAATTAAAACAAAATTTGTCATTATTTTCACAATGACAGTGTTCCAAATAATAGGCAATTATTTATTTATTTTATTTTATTAAGTAGTTTCTTCAAAATAGAATAAACTACAAAGAAAGCTCTTTCTTAAATAAGAAAATGGCTAGAGCAATGACAGCAGAAATCTAAACTCCATTTGAATCGTTATTCGTTCAGTTTCATGCATTTTCACTGTCTGCGACCTTACGGGTCTATTAAGGTTAAGAGTCTCCAGTTATCCTCCAAATTTCCTTATCGCCGCATAAATAACATTTGTTTAATATTTCTCAAGGTCGTATTTTAATATTTATAAGTGTCATTAATCAATTTGAGAGTCAATTAGTCGCAGCGCTATCATGATTACTGTTCACATACGAGTATTCTAATCAGAAGTATAAGTACAATTTGGAAAAATTTACGCTTAAACATTACTTTTTATATTCTTTTTCGTTTTTATTTGCAATTATAAGTGATATTTCGAATATTTATTTTCAGATTGAATTGAGTTGTTTTCTAAAAAATTCCTATACAAGAGATGAATTTAAAGTAACTTACATTACTTTTTACAATAAGCTTAGAAATTTGTTAAATAAAATTCTAAAATAATAGAGATGTCCTTAGTTTTATCAAAACTCTTTATACTCGAATAAGTAGTATATTTATATTCAATTTACATTTTGCTTGTTTCATTTATACCCTTAACATTTTTGTATGCATCACTTAATAAGTTGCTGTGTTTAGCTCTTTGAGCCGCTTTTGTGGTGGCATTATAAAAATCACTGAACAGTACATGCGCCTATCAGTACGAGCAGTAGGAGTACAAGTATTATAGGCACATTAAGGCAGCCACCGGAAATGATCACAGATTGTATGTGTTTGTGGTTATCACAGTCAGTTACAGATGCAACAGCAACTTTTCTGCCTCCTCTGCCCTCATTCCGTTCAGTCTCCCATTTTAACCCTCCCACATTTTGTCCGCTCTGCGGTTGTTCGCTGTGTCCTCATGTGCGTGTATTTTTTGCTCTACAGATTATTTTAGCTGAATTTTGTTTCGAATTCATCTCGCTAGTTTTACAGTCACATAGTCAAGTAAATAATCAGTTAAAATGAAAAGAGCTGACAAAGAGTATTTTTTATATAAAATTTTTACACCTTAATCCATCAAATGATTTCGTGTAGAATTTTTTACTAGCACTTTCTGTTTGTGAAGTAAGTAAAAAATTCTATTAGTTTTGCATAGTGAAAAATAATGCAGTTACTAATGTGACTTTTTCATTATTTGTCCGATAATCTTCTAAAGTCTGTTATACAATTACTGTTGATAATTATTGAAGAATTTATTATAAACAGGGTAGAATATAAGTTTAAGACACATTCATTATAAAAGAGGTATCTTGCAGGTATTATTGAAGCATGCATATAGATTAATATATAAGTTTTGATATGTGTTTGAAGCTGTTTAATTTATAATTATAGGGATTTCATTCAACTGACTCTGTGCTCTCCGTAGACTCTCTCTAAAACATCAGAAAGTTACTTATTCCAATTAAAGTTTTTCATGTTTGTAAGTAAAATATCAAAAACAAACATTAAAATTACCTTAATAACTTAGTGATTTTGTATCTCAGCAACAAAACTGTTGGACAACGGATTGAAAATATCTCTGCATGAACAATATCTTGCAAAAACAAGGTATAATAACCATAGTCAAAACGTAAATGTTCAATTTGTGTTTTTTTGTTATTTTGATGCTGTTGTCTATTTAAATAAAATTAAACTACTCAGAGCAAACAACAAAAGTGCATTGAGAATTCATGAGAGTTTCATGTTTATTGTTTTGCATTTGAATTTGATCAAATTTCAATTTGGCAAAACAACAACTAACAATTGGCTATGGCTAAAAATTGCAAATGCCGCCAAAATGAAATTTGTCTGAAATATTAAACACAAAAAGTGAATTAAGTCCCAAACTTTATGTGGCAACAAGCAACAAACTGAAAAATAGATCGAAAAAACGCAACGACAACGTGCTACATCTACAATAAGAGTTGATGCAAATTTTTCTTGGTAAAACGATTCTCAATCACATAATGCCCACAAGAATAATCAAATTCGATTAAATTGTCAGAGAAAAGAAGAGACAAGGATAAAACATCATGTGGCAGGACTAAATGCAAATTGGGGCAGCAGCAAAAAGGCATTAAGATAAAACATTGCAATTCAATTCAAATAAGTCGACTAGCTCACAGCCTGCAATAGTTTCTCAATGTTTTCAGTTGTTTCAGTTTATCGTACTTTGTGTATCAAGAAGACCACATATGTAGCTCTTATTTATTTATTATTTATTTCTATATTTTTAGAAAACAAATTATTTATAAACTACAAATTATTTTTAAGCTAAAGAAACTTAGGCCATCTAGCTCCTAACATATTCCTTATAGGTACTATTAAGAAAATGGCTTTTAAATGTGGGAATGACGTGGTAGCTTACAAATAACTGAAAAACTTTCTTTTTATCTAAAATATATTTACAGCAAAGTAGAATTACAAATTCATAGAGTTTTTTTTTCAAATAATATGATATACAATATTTACTTAGAATTAAAATCAACACAATCAGAGATCTCAAAAAAACCGTCTATACATATTTCCAAAGCATTTTGCTCACCTTGAAAATACGAAAACTGTAAACCGACTGAACCATTTTTTCGGTTACTATTGTATTGTATTAAGCTAAATCCCAAAAGTATCTGATCAGTAACATCTTAGAATAACACTTTTGTACAAGCCAATAAAAAAGGTACTAAGAAGTAAGAAGAGTGAGCAAGTGTTTAGAGGTTTGTGTGAATTGGAGAAGAACTTACTAGACCACTGTTCTTTTATTAAGTATTGGATCTAATTAATGGATAGTTTAAGTGGACAAAAATTAAATTCACCGATTATTGCTAACAAGAATTTTTACACTTACTTACGTTTTTCACTTAAAATTAAATTAAGGGTCAAGAGGACAATTTCAACGGGAAAAAACTAACTTGTTATTCAAATCTATATATAATGCAAGTAATACGAATAGTTTTATTGTATATCTTTTTATGTCCCACAAAATATTCACTTGTTAAACTTTCCTTGTGTTTCGCTGTAGAGCATTTCAGGGTACAAAGGCCAAAAGTCAAAGAGCTCAACATGATTTTTATTTTTAACAGGCCAAGCCTTGTGGCAGGGACTATAGCAGGAGTCCAACTAAGACCGAAACGAGATAACAATCAATAAGCAGAAAACAAGAAACTGACAAAGCAAGGGATAAACTTGAGTTTAGCTACCCTACAATAATGCTAAAATGCTACAGCAAAACGGAGGCGGAAGACTGGTTGGTTGGCCAAACGCAAACGAGGCAGACAAATAAGCCCAGTTTTATTATAAAGTAACAAAAATCTGAAATCTGTGCACAGCTGAACCCAACCAACCCCATGACCTGCCCCACTGAACTTTTGTAGCAAGGCTATATAAAAGTGCTACAGTTCTCGTTATTGTTGTTGCTGCTGAATAGTTGCTACTGTAGCTGGCCCACAGAAAGGGAAGGAGAGAGAGAGAGAGAGAGGCTTCAATTTTATGCAAAACAGTCGAATAAGTTCAAAAGGTGTTGACCATGTTTGAGGCAAAAGGCGATGCGAATATTGAATTTGTTTTAAATGACAGCATAATAAGCCAAAAGATACAAAAAAAAAACAAAAAACTTTTCTGAACTTTGAGCTCAAGAGAGAGAAACAAGGGAGAGTCAACAGTCAATTTATGGGTCCTGAGGGAATAAGAATATTTTGAACATTTTGATATATTTTCGATAAATACTAAAATTAAATGCAGTACAATTCTTGCTGTAGGCTTAATTACAGCAATTGCACGATATTTATTATTATGGTATTTTCAAAATAATCTTATCATATTAAATATTTTGTTTATTATTACTATTTCAATCAAAATAAATCAAAAATACGTGTACATTTTAAAATGTCGTCTCGGTAATTCATAAAATTCAAGTGAAAACTTCGACATTGTGTATGTTGCACGGTATTAAAGCCTCTCTTAAATCTTGTGGCCATAAATTCAACCACGAAACGGGTTCATTAAATGTGTATGAATGTATGTGTAAGCCTCGTATGTGTGGGTTGTAAACTTTACCAATTGCCTGCGTTCCTCGCAGCCTCTTCTTTCAACGTGGAGCGACCTAAAAATTCCAAAAATCAATAAGGGAGAACAGTCAAAAATGAAAAATGAAAAAATGAACGGGCGTGCAACACTTACGGCAAACAACAACACAAAAACCTATTGTGTACCTTCATATAGAGTAGATAGAACATCGAGAAGCGCATAACTATTTTGCATAAAATAAAAGTTTTTGGGTTCCTATGTGAGCGGCTATTGAATCATACAAAGCACGTACATTTATAGGATGTATGTCCTTCTGTTCATTCTGTTGTTCTTTTGTCTCGTTTGTTTGTCACCAGGCATAGACAACACGGTAAGGTATAAGAAGAGAGCTCAGCACAAACAAACAAGAGCGAAACACACAATAAAACTTGCTCACACATTGACCCAAATTTATGCAATGGCAACTTTTAAAGAATCAAATCGAATAACATAAAAATAAAACACAGTTTTTGGTTTTTGGTGCAACCGATGACAGCAGCTGCCACATGTGTGCTGTGTGTGTGTGTGTGGATTGCGAGTGGGCTGCGAAAATTTGGCGACATTAAAGTATCGCCAGGATATGCATACCAACGAGTTGCACTGAGAGCCTCGAATCCTTCCATTTTATTTCTTTTCTATTCTTCTTCGCTTTTTTTTTTTTGGATTTTGCTTTTTGCACAGTCATTTGCTGAATATTCATATTTTTTGATCCCAAAAACTTATGAATTATGAAATATGCATACAATTGTCTTCGTCTCTCTGTCTGTGGAATGCAGTGAAAACGGGACTAAAATTTGCTTTTTTCTGTGCACTAAAAATAAAAGAATTTGTTGAAAATTTCAGCTTGAACTCGCTCACACGTCTGTTCAGTGTTTTTTAGATGCTTAGCACATATTTCTCTCTCATACATATATTTAAACGAGTATGCACATATATCTTCATTTAGTTCTCTTTCTGGCATACCTGGCGTATGCGTAATTGCTTGTGTGTGTCTCCGCAGCAGTTGGACGATGATGCGTCGTCGCCCAAAGCTGTTGTAAAATTGGGTGACACAATTTAAATTTTTTTTTCAGCTTTTCCTTTCTCATGCTCGAATTTAAAATGCATTTTGTCGTATGGTATTTTAAATGAGACTCATTAGGAGTGCAAAAGCATAAACTATTGTGCATAAATTAAATGTTGCATGAATATTATGTGTGCGCATATTAAATGTTGAACGGCTGTTGAAGTATTTCCTACAATGACAATGGAACGTGGCACATGTGCACAAAATTCATCACAAATTAATCAGATTCATCTGGATCAATAAGCTTAGCGCAAGACTTAAAAATAATTGATTCTTATGCAAATAATACAATGTACATTAATTTAAGTAAAATAACAAATATTTAATCAGTGCATCATAATAAAACAAGTAGCAGATAAGTACGAGTATTTAATGTCAATATACAATCTCACATAGGTTTCATGCATAATGTCAAATCATGTTAATTGATTAAGCCTGGATAATAACATTAATTATATTTTTATATATTTCCATTTTTCTCAATATTTACATTAATTATTTCGCCGTGCAAATTCTAATTCATGTTTTAACTATAAAATAATGTGTGTAGCAACCTAAGCAATAAGCCTTGTTTGTTTTACAAGACTTAACTATAAAACCAAATCATTAAATTCCATTACTTTCCTTTAGCTAGAAATGTAAACAATGTTCTGTTTTTATTCAAACAATTTAGCATCCTTTTATTCTATGTAAACTACAGGAAGTGAAACCTTTAACGCTGTTTTGCCATTAATAATATTCATGCTGGCTATTTCCTGGTCTGTTCCATATAAACTAGTCTGTTGTTTTTTGTTTTCAGCTCCTCTTGCTCTGGTTGTTGAGGAGGAAATAACTTACAATTGACCTCGTTAGCCGCTGTCTCATGTGTATGGCACTTTATGGACTGTGTCTTTTCATCTCACTCTTCATATTCTCCATTTCTTTCTTCCATTCTCCCTCTCTCTCTGTCTCTTTTCCATCGTCTGTATATTTTAGGTACTAAGCCGGCTAGTTTGTTAGTTGGCAGTCGTATTAGTGTCGTGACCTCTTGACTATATCATTTCCTGTTTTTTCATGTGCTAAGGAAGCAGCCTCTGCAGCTAATGCTGATCCAATTAAGTTCACTCCAGGAGCAAGGAACACAGCATGTGAGCCAATGCGAAAGAGATGAATTGCTGTTGCTGCAGCCATCTCCCTCGCTCTTGCAGTTGCACACAAGATAAATATACCTTTGGGCAGTACGCATAACACACGACGCACTCATACATATATATATATATATATATATATATATACGTGTATATCTACTTACGTATATAAAGTATTGTAATTATTCCTTGTGGTGCGCAAAGAGTCGACTCTGTGGCTTGACTTTTTTAAAAGAATTATCCCGCTTTATCTCTCTCCCTCCCTCTCTCTCTCTCTCTCTCTCTCTCTCTCTCTCTCTCTCTCTCTCTCTCTCTCTCTGCCACCTCCGTGGCTTATTAAATTTAAATTACATAGCTTTCGCTCTGGTTATGCGTCGAGGATTTTAAAAGGATCCCGCTTTGTTGTCGTCTCACACACTTGTACGTATTGCAAGTAAATTAAAAATGATTGCAAGTGCGGCTATAGCGCAAATATGATGTATACGCCACGTTGTGGCTCGTTTCCAAGTTCCATTGCCATTCGTTTCAGGCATAGCAAATCAACGCACATGAAATTTTCAACAAATAACAAATACAAAGTCCCCAAGGACATATAATAAATATACAGGAACAACAAAATATAAGTTGTTATCTTTTCGGCTCTTTTTTTATATAAATAACATTTCGTATGCCGTTTCGGTGGTTCCCCAGTGTAAATGTGTAAATGTAAACACGCGCTTATCAATGTATGCATTTATATTTATGTGTGTGTACAAAATACACACAACCTTACACCAATACAATCGCATACGTATTCTATGTATGTGTGTCTGCGACAGCGTGTGTTTGTGCCTGTCAACTGTCATTGCCAGTTGGTTATGTGGCTTTTGGCTCAGCGAACAGCAACAATAACAAATAATGCAGCCCCCAAAACACATAACAATGAGAGCCAAAAAAAAAATATATATATTTATGTTCAGATGTTATTTGTTATACCCTCACTAAAAATAATAATAATGCTATAAAACACCTCACTTTAAGGATTTACTTAAATATACATCTATTTCACATATTTCTGTTGTATATTTGTGTGCCCGTCTAATATTTGTGTTTCAAAAACTACTTCACGCAATTTTTAAAGCCATTTTTTGCTTAAGAATTTTTATTTACTACTGAATATTTTGGAAAATTTAGTTTTCTCAAAGTACGAAAAGCCTTCATGATGATTACTATTCTACAGCTAGAATTTTTACTTTATTATTATATATTTTTAAGTCAATTTCAAAGAGTAAAGTTTGTAATTTTTTTCTATTTAATTTAGATTATCTTTTTGCATATTTTGTTCTTTATGTTATGTTTTTTGTTTATTTTTAAAGTATTTTATATTTTTAAATTAATTAAATTATTTTAATTCTTACATTTTCTATTATTATTATTTGATAAAACTTCCTCAAACTATGTAGACCACTCTCGGAAATTGAATATCTTTTCGTTGCTTATAAACATTTCGACTTAATCAAAATATCATCTTTAAAGTGTATATAACAAATTGATATAAAAAATGTCTACTGATTTAACTTTTTTATGGGCTACCACACTGTCATAAGCCGCAACGGGCAAATGTCATAACTACACATTGACTGTGGTTGCCATTGCTATTGTTGCTGCTATTGTTAGCCATATAGAATTAGGTTGAATATTGCAACATTTTTCTTTAAAAATGTCATCGCACAAGTGTTAAAATCGCTCATCATATCAACGCCAACAGCTGCAAGCATGAGCAGAAGGGAGAGAGCAGAAGGGAGAGGAGCAAAGAGCACGAGTCAACAACAAGGGTGAAAGCATCGCTATTGAACTTTATAGCTGTGTCAGTATATATACAAAGTATATATACATATTTTGTATACATATTGATATATATGTACACATACATATATGCACGATTCTCTATGCGATGGCAATAGAAATTCGCTATGTTATGCTGAGCTAAGCATCCTTGACTGGCAGCAGCTGCCACCGATTGTTGCGGCCTTTTAAGTCGGCTCAGCCATATGAATTCAGTGCATGTCTGTATGTGTGTGTGTGTGTGTGTGTGTGTGTGGCACTGAAATAGCTTCAGCTGACAACAATTGTGGCAAATGTGGCACATCAGCATTGAAATGAAAACAGCACTTTGTTATTGGTCTGCTTGACTGCAAACTGAACTGTAAATCAACAAAACTTTTTAAAGTACTGCAAATATATTAAATGTATTATTATTTTTATGTACATAAATAAATCACATAGTTATAAGGCAGCAAGGATCAAAGGCTTATCATCTTTAGTAGATTACAACAATACTGAGCTTCATTAAAATTGAATGAAAAAATATTTCAGAAATAATTTTTTGCAATTTCCGGCATTTACAACATTTTTATAGACGTTCTGGCATTTCACCTGACGTGTGTTAAAAGACTGTTAAACTATAAGTGCCAAACGGCAAATTGCAAATATTGTTATGTATAAAATAAGCCTCCTCCTTTTTCAACAACCGCTCTACAACCATCACTTAATATGCAACAACTGCCAAAAATGCCACAAAAGGTGTTTGCATAGCGCCAAAGTAAAATATTTTATCGACACGCACATCCCGACGAACCGCACCTTTTGGCCAACTTGTTCTTCATCTGACTTGATTCGCATGCTAACAACAAACAGTTGGTAAACTCAATACAAACGTTAACAAAACCCGTAAAAAACAAACACACAAATATGTATATTGTGTTTTATCTTTAGATTTAGCCTTTGTGCGACAAAAGCTTTTAATATGCAAATGACTAAATGAGCGGCCCCAATTGAGGGGCACCCTCCTCTGCCCCTCTACCCCCTCTGCAGTCTTCCTCTGGTTTTGGTATGCGAAATGTGCCTCGGTCAATTGGTACATTTGCGCATTTCATTAACGCGAGTATTTGAACATGACCTCCCCAAAGGCAGCTCCTAGTTCCGATTCTAACTCCCATTCGTACTCCTTCCTCCCCTCTCGACTTCACTTCGGACCATTTGGCTCTTAACTAGCTGACGCAGCTGGAAATGGCCTTGCTTTGATGTTGTTCAGCAATGGGCTATATGTAAATTCCATATATATGTGTGGCTTGCTACTCGCTTCCACACTTCAGCACACTTATTCATGCACATTTGCATATCATTATGTGTATTTGGGCCAAGCTAAGGCAGCAGCCTAGACACCTCACCCCTCGCAATGCTCACCATTTAAGCTCATATAGTTTTCAAACTCCCTCACTCTCTCTCTTCTTATCTACTACTCTCTACCCAGCTAGTCATCATAACGCCTAGATTTAAGATTATGACCTGGCTGAGTTTTGTGGCTTGCCGCTAAAGCATGTTTGGTATGTCAGTAAGTAAATCTGTGGAGGCACAGTTAGGACTCACAGGTCGCAGGTGTCTGACTATTAACTTAACATTCAACCACTGACTTCAGCCAACATCTTAAAGTGGCTTAAAGTCTTGCCAGCTTCAGACGCATTGGCCAAGTTGTGAATATTTTAAATAGCTTTCAGGAAATGTTGGGTTTTTGTGTTTTGAACATTCAATAAACTTACTTATTTATTAAATTTATAGAATGGCTTAGGAAGACAACTATATTAATACTAAAATATAGAGAACAATATTAAAAAACTAATAAAATTTCATTATTATATTAAAATATTACAAATATGGTTTTGCATATTTTTGAAAAGTAATAAAAGTAAAACAAAATAAAAGTTAGTTAAATTTGCAAATTTAATTAGAATTCCAAGTCAAATGTTATTCCCACATTCATCTTCTAAATTGATGTTTTCGTTGCCTCAAATGTTGTCTGTGATATTTTACCACAATTAATTTGATTTCACAAGAAGTCGTCTTTATTATGCTCAGCCTAAATGACAGGCAGTTAAGCCAGGCAATATATATATATATATACGTGTATATGGGCAAAAGTTCAAATTAGATCTATGAAATCTTTTGTAACTTTAGCTCCATTGTACTATTGTCTGCTCAATTAAACATTATTGTTTTAATGCTCGGCGCTCCCAGTGCTGCCCTCGAAATCCAATTAAACTTAAAAAGGCGTCTCGTACAGGCGCCGTTTATCCTGTTTAAGAATTCCATTTCCTACGTGACATATGCACAATTTAATTTTTTAATTGCCCGAAAAACTTGCTAGCACACACAACAGAGAGAATGGAAGGTTCGGGTGCGAGCTAGAGAGAGATGCATATATGGTTATGGTATGGCAAAAACCCAATTTCAAAATTCAAATCCAAATTGAAGCCAGCCACGTTTGTAACCTTGAACCTTGACTGCTGTCAGCCAGAGGCCCAGAGGCAGCTGAGAGACAATTCTTTGGCCTCTTCTTCTTCTTGTTCTAATATAAGTAACAACAACAATGCAAGGACATTTTTGGACTTTGTTGTTGTCCTTGCCTTGTCTAGGCAACTTGGCGTAGGCAGTGCTTCCCTTTGTGTATCTCCTGTCTGCCTTCCTTAGCATTTAAGTTACGCTTTACACTAATAAGCAAAAGTGTCTAACGTAGCGTAACTAAATGCGAAAGGCAAACATTTCATTAAGAAACACGCACAAAGTGTGGTATGGGGCGGGGGGTCGAAGGGAATGAGTGTATTATACATATTGTAGACACCCAGCCGGTTGACAGTTATGTGTGTAATATTTTTTCTTTAGTCTTGTGTCCCACCAAAAAAGGGCTGTCTTTCTGTCTAGCAGACTAGCTGTTACATACAAACACACACACACATACACACACACATGTACACTTATATACACATATGCTTTGTGTGTGCATTCTTTGAGGGTGTGTTTGAAATTTCATAATATCTTTCATTTCATTCTTTGCTTTACTTTATTTTAAGCTCTTTGCTTGATTAGAAGGTGTTGCCATAAATGTCCTTTATACGTATATGTGTGTGTATGTGTGTGTGTGTGTTTGTGTAAGTGTGCTTGGTTGTTAGCTTCGAATATTATTCCAGCTTTTGTGTGTTTGCTCATGTGTAATTTACATTTACCAAGTGCTTTATGGCGACAAGGCGACAAAAATTTAATAAGACTCGGTAAATGTTCATCCTGTTGTTCGTGGAATGATTAAGGCGTTGTCCTTGCTATTCATGTCGAATATTTGTCTGCAAAAGAGCAAACTTATTCATACATCGGAGTATATGTATATTGTATGTTTCACAGAATAGTTTTTGCATAAATTTCTGTAATTTCTATTCATTGCCAGCACAGGAAATATTATAGTTATCTTATCCTGCGTAGCTACAAAATACATATAGTACACACTCTACAATACATGTGTTCTATAATTTCATAGACTTAAAACTGTACGAATATTTAAGTCAATGTGTTTGGTTGTTATTTAATATTTTAGTAATTCTATCACGTATATTTAATTTCATCGAAGCATCAATTCAATATATCTATCAACTGTGAGTTAACTGAAATGCATTTCCTGTTACTTATATTATTATTTCACGAACTTTCTTAAGCCCTGACTGAGAAAAACTTGTGTTAATCGTAGCTTCCCCCAAACCAGCTGGCAATTTTCTTACCCCTCGAATACAAACCGCAATCAAAATCGCCGCCAGTTGCCACCAAGTTACCCGCTGAGCTCTTTCGCCACATTCTTGGCCCTGTGGGTGTCTTGCGGGTTGACACTTGTACCCCTCGTTCCCCTTAATCCTTGGCCCTTAGACCTTATATAAGTCACATCAAATTCAAAGTGCCGCTGTTCCTATAGCTTTTGCTCAACGGGTGCGTTCAACTTTAACGTATTCAGGCGCTATAAATGTCATATTTTATCTGCTCCTGCTGCTTCACCACTTCCGTCATTGGTTGCTGCGTCGTCATCCTCGATGTCTGGCTAAAAATAACAGATTCTAGTGCAAAACTTTATTAAAAATTTATATAAAGTTGCCTTTACTGCTGCTTTAGCCTCTCAGCCTTTGAGTATAAAGTTTCGTTGCTCTCATTTTTTACGACAGCCCAGAAAAGTAGGCAGCGATTTTGTAAGGTTACCAACATGATGGTCTATTTATATTGGGCGTGGTGTTGGCACGCATCCCAATTCGTGGGTAGCCAAGGGCACTGGCATTTCTATAATTTAATGGGAGCGAGCAACCCGAGTAGATCAAAGAGGTTGACAAAAAAAGATAGTCTAATTATATATTTGTATATATGTAAGTATATTTAACTTGTCCATTCATGGGACACTAATTGTACAAGCTGCACGATGATTAATATATGATATTGTATCAATTAGATTGTGTTGTATCTATCAGATAGAATTTCTATTATATTAAGCAGTGTCTTTCATTTTATGTCTTTAAATTATAAAATTGATTTTTTTCAAAACCAATCAGACTAATCAGTAAAATATTACAGATAAGATGACACTACTTTATTCAGAAAAACTTTTTTTTTTTGGATTTTTTTTTTATTATTATGATATCTTATATATGACAAACTTAGTCTTGTTACTTGGATCAATATTTTTTGTTTACACATCAATACCATCATCTATTTTATTTATAATTAATTTATGACTTTCTTTTTTAATTTATTTATTTATAATCAAATGAGCTTATAAAACCTATCATGCAGAGGAAAAAATACTCAATGTTATGTCTAGCATTTATAAGTTGAAAGTACATAGAATAAAAGAATCATTCTAAAATGCAAGTTTAAAATTCGTGATTTTAGCATGTATGTATTTGTTACGTTAGAATAAGGGATATTATTGTTAAATTTAGACATTGCTATGGTCAAAGAAGCCTTAAAGATTTATCTTACTAAAGGAAATCTTACAGAACCCGAAATATCAAAATATAGTGAGCTAAATAAAATAGAAAATTAACGTACTTCCGTACAAAATATGGAAAGAACTATAGAAGCACTATAGGTTTTATAGCACAAGTAACCACTGATAATAAATCAAAGATGAGTAAAATATGAGATTTTTTGAGTTTAGAGTTGAAGTTAATACATTTTTTAAAAATATATTTTTCGCTTCTCAAAATCAAAAAAGTTTTTATGCTACTTGAAATACAATCATACTTGTTAATCGATTAGTTCGATATAAAGTTTACCACGAATTTCAGTAGACACTGAGCTCAAGTAAAGCTTGCCCAGACACTGACCTCTAAGCATAGACAGTTCAATTCAGCAAAAAGCCCTTAATATGACATTAGACTGTTGGCTCTATGCAAAAAAGAGCCAAGGCGTCTAACCGTAGGCAATCTGCTAGAGGCAGCCCATTTAGAATTTAATATAGCCTCTTGTACTCGTCGTCGTAGTCGTAGTTTATTTAAATTAAACCTTATCCACAGGCGCTTGTGTGTTTCTTTTTCAATTAAGTTTGTAGGCCAGCCGCAAACAACAACAACAACAACAGCCACAATGTAGACAAGCAGCTGCTGTTGATAATGATAATGATAATGACGATGACGGTGACGGTGACGGTGACGGCGACCAGACCGTCCAAGAAGAAGTCTAACAAATTGCAAAATCCACGTCAAGCCACACCTTGGGCAAACAGCTTCGACTGCAGGTAAAACTACTCAGACAGTACTGCCGCAACACACTGTGCGTATACTTAACGTAAAACCCTAAACCACTAAAACCACTAAAGCCACTAAGGGAAACAAGCTGCTTTGGGCAGAGCCATGAAATGTGATGGTAGAGGGAAAAGGGAAAAGGGAAAAGGGAAAGGTGTTCGATTTGGAGCTCACCATGCTTTCCGGCCAACGAAGCATTTTATTTAAACTGCAGTTAATTTTCACTAAAACATTTTAATTGTATTTTTGTAATCTGTCTTCTACTAGTTTTACATGCGGCCAAGTAAAACGGCAAGCAAGCTGACAACCAGACGACAGAGTAGTCGCCCAAAGTGAAGCCACAGTGGGGCAAAACTCAAAAGATAATCTGTACTTACAAGTTAGTATGTTAAAGTAAATGAAAAGAAAATACTGCTATGAAATGATAAAATTTTCTAGATACAAAATATTCTGATCAAGTTTGGTTAGTTATGTGATTTGAATTGCTAACCACTGTGCAGAGAGGGCGGGCATTTGGCATTTGCCATCGCCTTAGCCTTTTTGGGTTGGTAACGCCAGTTTTACAGCTGCGGCCAAAATAGCAAAGCCACTGCCATTTTTAATGCAATAAAAGTCAACTTAAAATATGCAAATTACGGTAGTTTCAAATTTGTGCAGACTGCCGCGACTTGTGAGCACAACTCTACTAGCACTCTGGGTACCAATTCTCCCCGGTTCCCTGGTTCCTTGGTTCGATGGTTCCTTGACTCACTGGCAGCCCGAGTCTCCTTGCAGATGTCCAAGTGGATGCGCAGCTGAGTTTTACCCTGGTGCGAAATGTCATTAACATTTCTCCGGGCCATGGACTTTTAATTGTCTGGTTGGGTTTCTTGGGGGCACAACCCCGCCTTGACCTCGTATCCCTTTGAAGTTGGCCAAGACATTAATGTATATTAGTGTCGCAATAAATTAAAAGCATTTTCCTGTTCATATTTGCCATCGGTCTTCGCACTTAAATCTAATTGCAGTCGAGTACAAAACTGTCATTTAAATTGCCATTTCCATTGCCAACGCTCATTTGCTGCATAAAGCATTTTGTACTCAAATACGCACAAAAGCCTTACAAATTCTCCATTTATAAATCCATTCTCACACCTGTCCGGACGCTGGCAAATTCACTAATGAGCCATATCATGTTACTACAAACACAACTACAAAATTGTGAGCTGTCCTTTGTGTTATTTAAAAAAAAAACCACACACACAAAGCAAGGCAGTAGGAACAGATCGTCCATGGCCAATAACAAAAGCGTCAACTCCAACAATGGTTGGTCGGGAAGTCTCACAGCGTTTCACAGGGTCTCACAGGGTCTCACAAGGTCTCACAGGGTCGCGAGCTTCCATCGCTAAGCCGCTTAGCGCAAGGTGTCAAGTTTAAAAATCAATTACTTCAAAGTATTACAATAAGAAATATCGTCTCTCTCTCTCTCTCTCTTTTACTGTGCATTCCTACTCACACTCCGTACGTAATCACGACCCCAAAACATGGGCACGTCTGTCTTTTGGTGTCGCTTAACGACAAAAGGCAAGAAATGTTTGTAAACATGAAACTTGAATCTTAAGCCATCGATGAAAATGCTTCAACGGCAGACACGCTACCCCCTTCCACCCTTGATAATCTAATAGATAGAGCTGTCAAAGCGTTTCTGGTGATTCTCATTATGATACACTTCAATTTATAACATCAAAGCATTCTCGAAACAGTCCAAGTCAATTTAATGTATGATGATATAATGGAAATAGTCTTTATCCTTTTTATCCTTTCTTACACTGAATGTAGATAAACTAAGTTTTACTACAAGTTTTATATATAAACGAACTAGGCTACTTTAAGAAATACAACACTCTTCCAAGATGTCCACCTAATAAAAATAAAATATTTAAAAAGTTTTTAAATTAGTTTAATTTAATAAATCTCATAAGCAATAAAATACTTGTAGACCCGAAAAACTCAATAAATAAAAAAATGACTCTAAAATATATAAATATTCTATACAATAAGAATTGCAAATAAATTTGATTGCACATATCAAAAATACGAGATAATTTTTGATCAGTTTTATTGTTTTAAGTTTATAACTCTTGTTAGCGAACAACAGTTTTCTGTGATTTAAACAAGTCTAATATAGCTTTTAATACATTTAATATGTAGAGTGCATGTACTTCAACTTAACATGTTTATGTTATTCTAACAATGATAGATCTCCTTCATCATTTCTCATAAACCACCATTTTAACATGTTGCCACGATGGACTAACACATGCCACAAATGGATAGCTTCTACGAGTAAATACGAATACGAGTGTAATTCATAGTATATTTTTAGGTACTCGCGGGGTTTAGAATAAGCTCGAGTGGAGCGCGTGTCTTGTTCAAGCTCACAAACTTAAATTTGGCAGCACGCACACCCCTACTCTCTACTCTCTACTACCCCCCTCATCTAACTCTCCAACACATGCAAACTGCGTTGCGTAGCCTCTGATTGATGGAGTTCTGCAGGAGTTGGGTGCAAGTTGCGGAGCCATATTTTGGGGGCAGACCGAGTGTTAAACACTAATGGCAGCTTAAATTAGATTAGAGAGCTCTTAAAGAAGCTTAGGGCCAGAAGAGGCTCAGAGGGGAGAGTGAGTGTGAAGCGTGACCAACGCATTTGCCATTTCCTCGTCCATTTTCAGTTCCACTTGAATTTGCATTTTTCTAGCATATTTTTTTCCGTATTTGCTGCCTTTTATTTAAACTATTTGGTTGGTCGAAAATTTTCTCGTATCAAATATCAAACCATAAAAATCGCACAAAAACACATAAATAAGATTTATGATTACAGTCGTGGCACCCACACATTTCAATGGTCATTACGCATACGCAATGTTGGCTACAGCTTGTGAGTGTTAAATTTAACGTAAAATTCGGACAAAAAATTCAACATTAATATTTGTTTGGAGCTATTCAAATACACTTTTTAGACCCCGTACTTAAAAAAAGTACAGGGGTCTATTGGTAACAGGTAGAAGGAGGCGTAGACCCTATAAAGTATATATATTCTTGATCAGCATCAATAGTCGAGTCGATATAGCAATGTCCGTCTGTCTGTCTGTCTGTCCGTCTGTCTGTCTGTCTGTCTGTCTGTATGAACACCTAGATCTCGGAGACTATAAGAGCTAGAGACACCAAACTTGGTATGTAGGTTCCTCTATACTGCAGGCAGATCAAGTTTGTTTCAAAAATCAGACACGCCCCCTTAACCGCCTGCAAATCGACATTGAAAATTTCATATCCAAATTATAAGAGCATTTTGAAAGCCAGAAATTCCAGATTTTGCACAGATGAAGATATAATTGTCCTAAATTTTTGCTGAAAATTTCATTCTGATCGCACAGTAAATAGCGAAGATATTCAAATAATAAATTTTGCTATTAAATTCGTTGATGGCGCGTTGGCAGTAATTAAAACTTGAATATCTTGATAAAACAAAAATTTATATTAACATATTATATAACAAATTGGCGTCCATTCAGACGTGAGCTTCGGTGGCGCAGTGTACTGAGTCGCAGAGTCGGACAGTGCTCGTGGGTTCGAGTCTGCTGCCGTGGGCGAAAGATTTTAATTTATTTATGTTCGAATTCAATTTCATTTTATATTAAAACAAACTCAGTGCTTATTTAAAATGTAATATTAACATTAAATGTTAAAATATAAATTATTTCTTTTACTTTTAATTGAGCACTAAAACAAGCAATATGGCCATTTAGGAGGATAAAGACATAAGTGAGAGTGGCTCAACACTTTGAGCCTTTGTCTTTGAAAATTTTTGCAATTTTGTCGCGGGTCTGATTCCCGGCGGGAACAACTTTTCCAGCTGAATTTAAGTTTTTTTTTAATTTTACAATTTATTGAAATTGTTATTTATGAATGTTATACTCACATTTAATATTGAATACATGTTTAAAAATTTCATTTAAATAATTTTACATTGGTATTTATATAAACGTTAGTTAAAATTCTATGTTAATTTCATGTTTATTATAAATTTACTGTGTAAATTTATGTTTTTAGTAAATTTGTCTTTTGGTTTTCAATTATTTTACTATTTGATTTAACATTTAGCATGTTTAACATGCAGTTTTAATTTATTCTCTGTTAAGGTTTCACTTATGCTTAACAAGCCAAATATGCATAAACGCATGTTTATATATATGAATGTCTTAGCTAGAAACTTCTTTTGTTTTGGCGCGTGCCAACATATGTATGTATGTGTGCATAACAGATCTTTGAATTGCACATATGGATGTCCTGCTCTTCCTAATGATTAATGCATATGTATGTCTATTTGACTTTAAACTGACTCTTTTTCAACTCTTTTGTGCGCTGTGTACAAGTGATTTTGAAATTTGATTTTGTTGTGCTACCAAGTGTTCCATTTTAAGATAATTAGTGTGACTAGTGTTATTAAATAGTGTTAAACATAAGACTCTAAGGCATATATACTATATGCTTTTACGCAACTCAAGTCGACTCGAAGGTCCCCAAAAGTTTCTTTTGGAAAAAAGGACCCCATTACAAGTGTAATGGCCTCCACGTGGTGTTCCCTGGGTGCCGATAAAATTTTTAATTATATCGGAAGCAAATTCGAGCGGCGACAAATTTAATATATAAGAGTTTATGGTAATCTTAAATATTATTTAGTTTTTAGAAGTGACTGATTTTGGATAGTAAGTACGGGGTCTCCGACAGTCGAGTATGCTCGACTGTAGCACCGGCCGACTAGTTTGAGCTATACTTGACTAATCAAATCGAAACACAATATTATTAAGGAATTATTAAAACTAAGAAGGAAGTTTTAGACTTTATCATCATTCAAGCTCAATTGTAATTAATCTGACTCACACCTATATTTTTTTGATTAGAGTCGACTGATAGTATATTTGGAATTCGTTTTCTTTGAATTTAAGTTTCTTTTGTTTTTGATATCGTGTCACAAAATGAATCACAAATATGTTTTATTGTATGCTTACTGTGTTTTTAGCCCAGTGCCCCAATAGAAGTGAGGCTATTGGGACTGTGACAATATCTGTACTTAGTACAAATTGGTTAAACTTTGTCATCCTAACTGGAAGACATAATCGAATAACAGCAACCATTTTTAAGACACAGTCTTAATATTTGGCACATAAAATGCGTTCTATTTAATAGGCGTTTGTTGAAAATTTGACGATCGGATAATAATCAATGATAATTAAGATCTAGATAATAATAGTTTAGAAAACGATGGTTCGAATGCCGCTGTTGTCTAACATCAATTTTTATATAGTATTTAATATTTGTATATGAATAATGATTTTCGACAAACATTTTATAATTTTATATACGGGGACTGGGCATTTTACAGTCGAGTATTTCGTCTGTAGCGTTCATACTCGTTTAGAAACTGTAATTTTTTGTTTTGTTTTAACCACGTGAGAATCCACATTATTAGCTTTATGTGTGTGTGTTTGGAATTTCATGGTTACAAATAGTTAATGTACAGTTAATTATTACATAATCACTCGTCCGCACGGCACAGGAACCGGACAAAGCTGGTCCTCGAACTGGTAAGCACTGTAAAGTCCATTGACTCTATGGTTAAATTTATACACCTCTGTTACCATTTCCCATTTGCCATTGCCTGTCATAAATATTAATTATAAAAGCAAAGATAGAATGAAATAAAACACACAACACGAGCACGAATAATCATCATCATCAACAAAAGGGTTGACCTCCTGACCACACAACATTTCCTGCTACTCAATTGTTATGAAGGCTTTTATATTTAGGCTAAGGCAACGACGAGGGTCTGAATAATAGACTTAAAATAAGAGCAACTCAATTGACTATAGCTTTTTATGAAACTACGCTAATTATTCATGTCAGGAATTGGCTCGTGGCAACACTTATTTATAAAGAGAAGGACCTACTCGTTGGGCAATTAATGCACCCAACAAAAAAAAACAGTAATTAAATAACATAGGACTATACTTAATACTCAGTATCAATAAGTCTAAGATACGGTTGATTTTATGGTCAATTCGATTAGTTTCATTGACGATAAGGAATCTTTAAAGGGTATTATATCAATATGAACACTTTTAAATATTAACAACGAAGGGTAAACAAAAATAAATAAAAATATAAATTGATATTTGGAAATCTTTATCTGTACATATAATTTTATAAAATGTTATTAATATGCTCTTAGGTATTCTTCGCCCAAAAAGTACAATAGATGAACAAATTAATAGACAAATACATTTCCCTTGTTATTGTTGACGTTTTAATAAATAAATGAAAACGTGTACTTGACTTACAGTACTTTGAATAGAAGCCTCGTTAATAAAATTAAGTGCAATTTTTTACTGCCACTTATTATGTCAATTTTAATAATCATATAAACAACTTGATTTATTCAGAAATCGAACGCTTCTCTTGCATTATGATGATTCCTGTTAATGAGTTTCAATTATGTGCAATCTTAAACATATATGATAAGTAGATAGAATACAATAAGTAATTTCTTGATACGTTCTCTCGTTCTCATAAATCTATTCAAAAGCCGTAACCTAAGATGATGTTGTTTTAGAAATTTCATGGCCGTCGCTCCAACAAACCGAACCAAACCGAACCGGAACTGGTGAATAAAACACACACATAAAATGTCAACGTAAAAGCAATAAAAGTAAAATTTGGAATTTTCTTGTTGCCTGTCGCAAATTAAACAGGCTCAACCCTAACACTTTGTACGGGGTATGTATTGTAATGTAATAATAACATGAAATAATTTATGGTATATGAAAGTCACAAAAATGCTAGCGAAGTTTCTGCTACCTCCACTTCCCCTCGCCCTCGCCCTCCGCCTCCACCATCTCTTCGCCACAATCTGAGCTCCTCCAACTGCTTGATAGCAGCATGTTGCTGTGGCATTGAGGCAGCTGCCAGTACCAGACCGTGTGGCAGAGTCAGGCAGCTCTTTAGAATTGTGTAGCATGTTTTTAGGCGTCGACACACACGTATACACGACACAACACACATACACACACACACACACACACACATACGTACACGCACATATTGCAACACACAATATATGTCGTAATTTCAATGCCCAAGGAAGAAGAAAAAAACTTTCATTTTGTATGGATTTAGCGTGGAAACTGCGCTTTCTAACGGTTGCAATGTGGTGCTCTTTTGTAATCCGAGCTCTGTTGCTACGTTCTTCATTCTGCATCCTTGTTGTCGACTTGAAGGCGACTTTTTGGAATTTTTCGGCTTTTGTTTTAAAGCTTTTTGGCTTGAATCCTTTTGAATTTGAAGCACGCGCTGCATTTTATGTTGGCGAAATTTGCGCGGCGAAATTCACAAATTCTCTGCACAAAAGCGAAAGAAATGCAGCGACTCAGCAGTAGAAGGAGAAAGGACATAGGACCTGCCGGCGGTGTCCTTTGTGCCCGGGCACGTAAATTGTGCAGATAAGCGACGTAATTTGCTTTTTGTCTCGACACGCCAGCTAGCCTTAGCCATAATAAGTATCGCCAGTGTCATTTTTGAATAACAACGCACTGAAGAATGCTCTGTAGTATTTTAAAATTTTAAAAAACCATTCGAGAAACTTATCAAAACATGAAAAATTTAGGCAACTGTGCAACTGTGTGAACTGCACTTATCTTACAGAAACAATAATTTTTTATATTTTTTACACAAATATATTAGACTTGGACGTACTCTACAGCTTAAAAAAAATAAACCATCTTTAATAATTTAGTCTTGAAGTCCTTTAAGAAGAGAATCTACAAGTCAATCAAGACTAATTTTGATAAAGTTCTAGACTCCAACTCAGATGTCTACAATAGTATTGAAATAATTATTCAATTTCGATGCATTTAATGAATAATTACTTATTTTGTAATTTATTTTTTAATAGGGATATCTTCATGTTAATTAAGAAACAAAGTAAGTAATACAAATATATTAAAAAAAAAAAATAATAATTTGCATAAAGCCTAACACAAAACCGTCTAAAAAGTAGTATGCAATTTGTATTAATTGAATGAATAAGTTACAATTATCTTTCGGAAAGAGTATCTGCATCTCATCAACACTCAACAACTGACTCTTTGCTAAAATTACAGCTCTCTAAAATCGCATGTTACCCTTAAGCGTTTTCCGAATATCCGCAGATGTTTTCTCTCTAGGAATAAGAAGACTTTGGCAACCTTTATCCACCTGCTTTAAAAATATCACTTCACTCTTAATTAATTAGAGCCGCAGGTGGGCGACTTAATCAACTGACTGATGCCTGTCAATCTAACTCAAAGGTAGTTAAAAATTTAATAAAAAATTCATCAAGCCTGGGAGAGATGCTGAGAGATTAATAGTTTTAACCTTATAGAGGTCAGTGAACTGGTAGAAGAAATGTGCTTGAGGTATTATTTCTATTTACGCAATGCGGAAAATTCTGAGAAGCCCGTAACTTAATCGCGGCACTGTCTCAAATGCAATTAGCAAGTCCCCGAGTGCTAAAGCGTACTTTGTTTATATGCTGCAAATCCCAAAATCCACTCACTACACGCCCTTCAACTCTCTCAGGAACTGTGCACCTGTGCGCTTAGCTAGAATACAAATACAACAAAATAAGCAAAATCAACCCGCAAATAACAAACACGCGACAGTTTCTTTTTTTCTCTTTTTTTTTTTTGTTGCCACAAAGTTTGTGTGCGGGCAACTGCGGTGACGTCTCCCGGAGGCGGCAACTGCTGCACTCAACATGTTGACAAGTTTTTCGGTTGTACGAACAAACTTACCAAATGGCCAACTGTCAGTCAGCCATTCAGTCAGTCAGTCAGTTAGTCCGTTAGTCAGTCGATGTTTACTTTTCGTTGCATACTTTTAGGCGCCTGCTTAGCTGCAATGCATTACAGCACTTGCTGGCTCTCCCTCTCTCTAGCACACTCTCTCTCTCTCTCTCTCTCTCTTATTGCATGAGTTTGTGCCTCTTCGAGATTTATTATGGCCTAAGTCTGCTTCATCTCTCGCTGTTGTGGACTTTGCTTCGTGTGATAAAATGCTTGACACTTTTCTAAACGGCCAGGGTTTTTGGCTGGCAAGAGATTGTCCTCAACTCTCTCTCTCTCTGTCTCTCCCTCTCTCCCTCTCTCTCTCTGCAACTCTTAGCTACTTTTTAATGCGTTATAATGCTTGTCTCTTGCTGTTGCCTCCCCTCCTGCCACTCTCTATCTTCTGTCTTTGCAGTTTGTTGACATTGTCTGGCTTACAGGGCGCATAAAGTGGAAATGATTTACGCAGTTGCCCACTTGCATATATGTGTGTGTGAGTGTGTGTGTGTGTGTGTGTGTGTGTGTGTGTGTGTGTGTGTGTGTGTGTGTGTGTGTGTGTGTGTGTGTGTGTGTGTGTGTGTGTGTGTGTGTGTGTGTGTGTGTGTGTGTGTGTGTGTGTGTGTGCAGTGTGATATGCCATAGTAATTTTTGGCACTTTGTCAAATAGCTCGTAGCCATCTCTTCCCTTCCCTCCCACAAAAAAAACGTGAAAAGTGTTTTGGCCAAAAGTTACCTGAGGGAGGGAGAGAGTTGCAGAGCTTAGAGCCAAGGGAGCAATGGGCCACCTTCTATAGCTAACCAGCGATAAACAGAGTTAGCCAACATCAAACTGAGAGCTGCATTTGCTAGTTGAGCAACAACTTTTCAATCAACTTGCTTTTTGCTGTTTAGCTACTTTCAGAACGTCGGAGATTCTGAGTTTGTCAGCGAAACAATTTGCACGACGTTTAAAAAGCAATTTTACAGTCAATCTCAGACTGAAGTGGACGATAAGCATTGGTTGAACATTTATTTAAAGCCGGCTTTAAAGACGATATTAAATAAATAAATATAAAGTATATACAAAGAACTCGTGTCAGCTAAATCGAAACAGGAAAATAATAATGCAAGCTTTTAGCCTAATCACATCTTTGAAATGTTTGATTTAAACTAAAGAACTTTTCTGCGATCAATAATTTATACACTGTATTATAGCTATATATTATAACTTTATTTTATATTATCCGCTTACTATACATTTTTATAAAATACTTCAAAATACTGTTTATAAGAATATTTCTGCCCAGGTGATATAGAAATCATCACGTAAAATAGCACTTAGGCATTACATTAATTTATTCAATTCATACTATTGATAATAATACACCTTGTTATGTACTCTGTAGCCACTTACAATTGTAAAAAAAGAGAGCATTTAAACCATATTTTCCAATGAATTTAAATATTACTTTTAATTACCGCAATACTTTTATTCCCTTTTCAATAGCCACAGGATATTGCCTGTTCATTTTCAATTTTCTGTGTAGTGGGAATCCTTTAAATAAATTTCTTTGTATTACACTAAAAAAAACTTCAAGCATTCCCCCAACTACAGGTGTGTTAGTTTAGGTTCCGTGGCTTGTTTTCCCGGTGCTGTCATGTTTTTAAAAATTCCATAAGCGTTTGTTTGGACTAATAGAGAGTTTAGGTAAGCACTACATGGGCTGCAGGTGTGTGAGAAAGAGAGAGAGACAGGGACAGAGTGAGACAGAAAGGGAAAGCCAAGAAGGCGGACCCCAAACAATATGCAGTGTCTCACAAACACAAAGCGAAATGAAATCATAAATGCCTGGGCACGTGCCCATCCAAAACAGAGAGAGAGAGAGACAAAAGCCCAAAGCACCGAACACGTGCAACACTTGAAACTCGCGACTTGCAACTTGCAACTTGCTACTTGCTACTTGCAACTTGCCAGTTGCCCTCATTTTCGCAGCTGACAACGAGGTGCTAAAGTTTTCGGCAAAACGCGATGTCGAGAGTCAGTTAAATATTTAAATTTATTTATTGGAGTACCTCAGGCAGCAGCCTAGAAGCCGTGCAGCCTTCCAGCATAACCCCGTTGGCCATTTAAAATAATCAGGAAACAAAAAGCAGGACGCAAACTTACCGTGTGCATCTTTGCCCAGTCCAGATCCAACGGTGCCTAAGCCCATCCCCATTCCCATCCCCATTCCCATTCCCATGGCCAGTGCACTGTTATGTCCTGCGGCAGATCCTCCTCCGCCTCCTCCTCCGCCGCCTCCGGACATGGAGTGTTGGTGCGCTAATGTGACCGGCATTACGAGAGCCACAGTAAGAAGCAGAATCAGAGCCATAAAAATTTTCCACATTGTTAACGTGGCCATTTGACTTTTATTGCACTTCATTTTCCTTCTCTTTCACTTTTTGATATATATATAGGGAATATTTTTATATTTTTATTTGTTTTTTTTTTGTAATTTCTTTTTGGCCAAAAGCTGCAGTTGGATTTTCCCGTCTCTATTTTTTGTTCGCCGCTTGTTGATTTTAATTTGATGTGACTTAAGTTGGATTTGGTTTGCAGATTTCGCCAGTTGCCGCTGCAGTTTTGGCCCGTCTGGCTGCCAGTTTATGCTTCACTTCCCTCTCCGCTCCACCAGCTCAGCTCCAACTAGAAATCCTCATGGTGGAAGCACATTTCGATTTTTTTCATTTCTCTCTGCCTCGGCAGCAGCTGAAAGGAAACCAGGAAAAGAACAAAAATGCCATCAGTTGAGTACGTTGAAAAGTTTTTCGGGAAAATATGGTAAGCGGGCATCGGGGGAGCTAGTTAAAAAGTTGAACAAAGTTCTGTTAAAGTCAAATTGAAGCCGCAATTATCGAGTTGTTAAGTGTCGATACGCCTACAAATACATATATATGCACATCTGCCAATTCCCAAGTTAGCCGTCTTAAGGTAAGACTGTGCAGTTGTCAACTTGTTAAGAAAACACTTTCAAAACGCCATCTAAATTTCCGGTAAATGTGTGTCAAAGCCATCGGAAGTTATATCAAATTTATGTCAAAAAGACATAGTTCACCCAACTCTAATAAATGTATAATATTGTAAATCAATATAAAAAGATACACCAGGGGCATACAGTATGTGAAGTGATTGTTTTGACAGCGAAAAAAATTGATATCTATTCTGATAAATATTTAAGCCTTATGGGTATCATTATTACTTTTTGTTAAACTTTTTGTAGAAACCAGCAGCTTTTTAGTCTTATCAATTTATATATTCCATATCGTCTTAAATGTTTAACTCATTTGGTAATAAACTATAATACATTCGGACTGGGTATATTGACCAAAAGAATAATGTACATGAGATTTACTCTGCACACACACTCTGATTTTCATAATCTGTTTAAAATAAATTATAATTTATAACACGACTGAGAAAATAATGATGATAAAAATTGTCAACTAAATTGTTTTCTCACTAATGTATCACAAATTTTAAATAACTTCCCGTTTATAAATACGACTCAAGAATCACATAAAGCTATATATCTGTAAGTCCTTTCGAACAGTATATAACTTGATCTGATCGGACATTCGTAGAAAATTTTCTATTTTTCGGGAATTTGTTGCTTGTCGTGCTGCTCTCGTCACTAGCGCGGACTGCCGTCCGCAGTGATGCTTCAATGGTTTTAAATGTTCAACTTAGTTTAACTATTAGTCACCTTAACTATCTTAATATTGTCAAACGCAAATAATTGAAAAGGAGGCATACAGTACCTATGTCAAAGCATAAAGCTATCCAAAGTTTTTTCCTTTTACCATCAAGTATTAATAACTTCCCACTCCAAGTAGTTCAATTCGAAGGTTGGTTGTATTCAAATTGCTTAGAATTCAGTTTTCTTTTGAATATCAGCATGGCGAATTTTTCTCATGGAGTCTATCGTGTACACAATAACTCAATGATATTTCACATGGGTCGGTGGGGTATTCAACGTAACATAAAACCTGCAACAAGCACCAGAAGCTCTTTGAATAGCATGCCAACCCTTCGCAACCCATTCCAACTTATCCCAAGTAGCTATATAGATAAAGCAGCATCAACAAACAAAAATTTACAATTTCCGGTGAGTCCCTTAACTCCCTCCCTTAACCCGAACAAACGCTCCAGCTCATAGTACCAGTAGATTGTCAGAGTTCGATAAAAATGTTGCCGTAAGCTAAGGAAATTCAAAGGGGATGCGTCGCCCACCAACGAAAATAACTAACATAAAAATTACGGTACAAAATTTGACAGACGACATAAAAAAGGCAAAAGCCAGTCATACATACTATATATCTTTTATTCCCAACGAAAAGAAGAAAATTTATAAAAATTTCTCAGATGCAAATAATAATGATTTGCAAATACAAAACGAAGCTGACAAGAAACTTGAAGGTAACTTGAACAACAAAACGAAAACAAGAACAGGAAAAAAGGAAAGGTAAAAAAAATGCTGACAAGAGAAAGGTAGCGCTAATAAATAGACACAAAAGGTAATATCAAAGAAGGTTGCAACAGATACCGACTCGCAAAAGGCAAAAGGTTCACAGTCTAGGCAAAAAGATACAATTCTGAATGGGATCTGTGGCATGAGGATAGCGAAAACAAAAAAGTCGCTGGCAAATCAATAGAAGTACAACCTGGGCAATTTTTAAGTTTGGTCTGACCTTTTTACCCATACTCTACACACAACGAGTACTACAATATGTCTGACAAGATTGTTACTTTCTAGCTGAATCTTAAAGCTCTTCACTTTCTAAGTATTTTATATGGAAAACGCAAATTACAGTCACGTAATTTTTTTTATGCTATTTATAAAATTAATTTCAGATAAACTGTACACAAACTGTACACACATCTAAAATTTAACTTTCAGGATATACTCATCGACATACGTGTACATCTGAAAAAATAGAATAATAAAATATTGTCTTGCTTGAGCAATTAATGAATGTGAAACTCTGTTCTAATTTTTTTTATGTGTCTGTCAATAACTGATATTTCATTCCGGTCTTCTGCGCCTTTTCTACAAGTATACACCTTCTTCTTATCATATTAAATTTACTTCGTAGAGTATTTGAAGTAAGGCTTCCAATATTTACTTTAAAAATTTTTGTTCACTTTTGTTTCCATTGTCATTTTGTCAACGCGCCCGCCGAGTGTCGTCACCGGAATTAAATAGATTGGGGATGGTATGGGTTGGAAAGGGAATGGATGTGGGAATGGGAATAATGATAAGAGTGTAAGACATTGCAATAAGCGACCAAATGGCCATCAGATAAGCCAGGCAAAAGACGAAGGGCGAACAAAGGAAGGTGCCAATGTGGGAGCAATAATAATGTAACAGCTGATAATATTTTCCAACAATGATAACGATAATGATGATGATGATAAAACTAATGGTCCAGGCGGCAATTATAAAAAATTTGTTTAGATGCTCTTTTTTAAATATCGCACAATATGAGGATGAAACTGAATGGACAACTTCAACTACACTTGAGCAATTTGCGCACAGTCGAGTGCGCACATTAACCCAGAGAACAAACACATAAATACATACGGACACACATACACGCCAGCACAAAACAAATAGAACAACAAAGACAGAAGGCAAAATCAACATGGCGTACAGGCGCCGGAAACGGAAACGTCGGCCGGTCGAGAGACCGACCCAGCAACCGATAGACAAACATTCAAACAGCAACAGGAAAAGGGGACCACGTCCAGCAACAGCAATGCAAACTAACTAAGACATTTATTATAGATGGAGACCAGATACACTTAAAGATAAAAAAGAATAAAAAATTACTTGAAGTGTAGGATAAAATCGAGAATAATAAAAATTACACAAAAAAGTTGACAATTCAAAAATGATCAAATAAATAGCAAATTAATTTCATTAAGCATTCAACTACAAACAATATTTTTTGAAATTACAAATATTTCATATGCTAACAGGAATAATAATACGTCTAAGACCCTATATTGGTTTCCTTCCGAATACAAAAAAGAATGTGAATGAAGATCTCATTTTCTTTAACTCCTTGTTGAATGCAGGATATAATATATTTTTTTAAATTAGAATATAAATGACATTAATATATATATATTGTAGTTATCAAATATATATTATTTGATGTATGCATTTTAATTTTTTTCTTATTTTTATAATCATTTAAGATTATTTTAATACATTTTTTGTTTTTAATTAAAAAAATAACCAATTTATGTATATTAAAAGATTCGACTGGAAGGACTAGCTTCTATGTAACTCTTGGATATAATATCCAATTTAAAATATTTTTTATATGTGATATACATACATTAATTTATTTTTATTTAAGGGTTACTGTAGCTAACCAAAAATAGTACATCAAAAGTTCTCTATGCTTAACAAAATACTATACTCTTATCCTGGTGAAAAGGAACGAGACAAAATGAAATTGACAACATTTGATAGACACATTTTATTCCATGAAGGCAGCCGTCGAGAAATAGTTCCTGACGTGCACTCATATGGTATGCCCATATAAGCAAGTTCGTGTATGTGTCAATGTATTTCTATATAGTATGCATGTAAGTGTGTGTGAGTGTGTGAGTGAGCCACTCTAGACAATGGGCCGTCAATAGCTGCCTAGGCACTTCCTGAAACCCACCCCAATGAGAATCCGGACCGAAACTTAACACAGCTGAACTGAGCTCTACTCTGTGGCTTGTTGTAGTTTATTATTCCCGCTAGTCTCATTCTTTTCTATTTGGTCTAAATAAATTTTTATCATGTGCAAAAGCGGCACAAGGTCCAGCCAGCAACCACGTTCTTCAGAGCAGTCCATCATGGCAGCCGCCAGTTGGTTCGTTGGTTCGTCATTCCGAGCGTTATTCATTTATTCATTCACTTCATTATCCCTCTCTTGCTTTCGCTCACTCTCTCTCGCTCATTCTGTTTCTCTTTCTGGCTGTTTCTTATGGTTTTTGTGGTTATTGAAGCGATCATTTGGAACATGCACAGCATTTTCATGTTTGTTATTTTCACTGCTTTTCCACTCATTCCTCTTTTTGCCTTTATTGTGGCCAAGACACAACCCGCCCTCCACTGAGTATTTTCACCCGTCTCTGTTATCGTGCTGCTCGTTCCCTATGTCCATTATTAATGGCCAAAACGTTTAATATGCGAATTTAAGAAAATTATTTTCATAACACGACATTAATGGCGACATATAAATGGCATTACCTCCCCACTCCCGATACTACCCCCTCCTACCACCATATTTCAGAACTTACCACTGCTGGTCAAGCTTATAACGCATATCTGATTTTTAGTGTCGATGAGATTTATGCTTCCGTTCTCTGGAGTCGTGGCGAATCGCATTGCTTGACTTATGGCCAGTGCTTAAGCCGTGGACTTTATACCCCCCCCCCCCCTCACTTTTCGGAAATTTATTTCCCGTCACAGATGTATGTATAAACACACAATATTGTACTCATACTCATACCATTTATTGCTCTTACATGTGTTTGTGGTTGGCGAAAATGGAATGAAATCGTTTTTAATATTCAGCCAATTTTCGTATCAACTTAAGTTATTATCTCGATAAACGACATATGTCAGTTGAGCTATCGGTGGATAAAACTATGAGTATTTGTAACAATATTCATTAAGGTAATACCACAAACCGTTTTGCATATTGGCATTTGTTGGATGACGAAAGCGAAAATTTCATGATTTTAAATTTCAACAATTTAACTACACCTTTAAAACAAGGTTTATTAAGGATTCCAATATATGAGCAAAAAATATAAACTATTGCACGCGAATATAAATTGAAATGTTCTTTGACATGCATCGAGAAAATTTGGGGAAAAAAATTATCGTGGCATTTTATGGTATGGTTAGTTTTTATAAATTTGTGATTTGTAACTTTTTATTAAATTATCAAAAATGCGGATAAACATTGTTTAGTTTATTATTACTGCATAATGGATCTTTGTAGTGTATTTATCATATTGTAAGATAATTTCTTCAATAATTATTGTTTGACCAAATTTTTAGTTCTTTATCCTGGTTAGCCTTCTCAGAATATTCCCATACATTATTAAACAAAATTTGATATTTATTCTAAAATTAGAAATAAGGTTGTCTCTAACAATATATTAATTACAAGCAATACACATACCACATTTATAATTGATAATTAAGTTTATTACCATTGTATAAAATACAATTTCTTTATGGGTAAAAATTAGTTTTAACGCAATCGCTAATTCATGAATCCAATCAGACAAAAAGTATCTGCTCAAAGCCAAGAAATCAATCTCAATTTGATTGTCAGCAAAGGATTTGAAATTCAGTATCAAATACAGAAAATCAACCAGAAGCCACAAAAAAAGAAGAGGAGTTCATGGGTAGGCTTTTAATGTGGAGTTTCCCAATTGGGCTGCCTGTTTCAATAAACTTATGCAAATATTCAATTTGAAGAATTCCTTTTCCATTTTATTTTTCTCTTTTTTTGACAAATGATAAGGCCAGACAAAAGGCAGTCAGGCGAACAAACTTTTCACACTCAGGACAGTCGGGCAGACGTCAAAAAAAGGATGTCCCGCATTTGCTTATCAAAATTAAAATGAAACCACACAGAATGTGAAATGGGGGATTGAGAGATTGAAGGAAAGGCGTGCAAACCAAAGTCATGAAGAAGGGAAATGCAGAGGTCTAAAAGTTTTGAGCAGGTTTTTATCATGCACACAAATATAAATTGAAAGGCTGCGTCCGATCTTTAAAAAGGAAACAGGCACAAAGTAAATTTCAATTTAACCTTCATCGAGGAGAACTCATTTATATTTATAAATGCGCCGACAACGCAACGGTGAAAACAGGAAACGAAAATAAATAAATGCCAAAGTGAGGAGAAAGAGTAACGGAGAGTGGGAAGAGAAAAGCCAAAAAGAAAATACGAGTACAAAAAACACAATAAATAAACGGCGTGTGTCTGTTGCCATCATAAAAATACAACAACAATAAATACAAATGCACCAAAGCACCAAAAACAAACACAAAGCATACACTCAGCCAGAAAGAGATACTGTGTGTGTGTGTGTTTTTGTGAAAAGGGAAGGCATAATAATAAAAATACATAAGCAGGCAGAAAGACCAAAACCAAGCGACAGGCCAAAGGGATAAAAATCCATCAAACTTGCTGATAAGCCAAGAGATGAAATGAGTTCTACTTTGGCCCCAAGGACAACTCAACGTCGTGTGCAGCTTCAATTCTCAACTCACTTCCAGTTCAGGAACCAGCGTCATTAACAGAGTTTATAAATACAAATTTATTCCCTCATTCTTTCCCAAAAATATTGTTCCATTTTGTTAATATAACAGACTCATTATTGAAAATGCACCAAAAAGTAAAAGAGAATCGCAAAGAATTACTATATATTTATAACAGAGCATGAAGTTGTTAATTGATAATACTACCACAATACATTCATTAATCTAAAGTGTAAAACTTAAAAATTAAAAATTCAATGATAAGAACTAATTTTATTTCCCTACTTTAGAATATAGATAGAAAAAAATATTGAATTTTTCAAATGGTATTTATAAACGTTGTGCAGAAACAAAACTGCTTAATATTTCATTACATGAAATAAGCCTATTTAAATATTTTTTATATAATTTTAAGTGTAGGAAACATAAAAAACAACATTATTATTAAAATATGAATTAAACTTTAATTAATTGGTGATGAATTTGAAATGTATTTAGTTACTTGTATAGAAATAATTTAGCAATTCATTAAAAATATTTAAGTTGTTTGATTTAAAATATATTTAACTTGCATTTTAAATAATCTGCAACGGTATAAGAAATGAAAAAAAGAAACTATTTAGTCGAAAATTAATCCTTATATATATCTTCGAATGTAATTTTATTAAATTTATATTTTTGAAGCTCTCAATTTAATTTTCTAAATCTAAATTGTTATTTCAATGACATTTAAGCTTAAGAAGGTGCGTGAATTGCTTGACGGGACTTTAATAAATTATAAGCAATAATAAATAATAAACTTTTTTTTATATATTTTTATTGAGTTTATGATGAGCACTTTGTGTTTAATTATTTATATCAGCCTTGAAACATGAAATAAGGCTTATTTAAATTACTGCACATATTTATTAAAAAATTTATCAATTTCAAATGAAAGTGAAATTGTTAGTAACAAATTTTTCAGCCAACTTGAAATCATGAAAATTGCAATGGCGGAAATGTGCACCACTCGAGACTCAGATTGTTGATTCTGTTTGCTAGCATTTTTTTCATTTTCGCCAACTCATGCTACCTGTTATTGTTGTTGTTGTAGGTGTTGCTGTTGTTCAGATCGATTACCGTTACAAGTGCCAGATACTTGAGCGTAAAAACGCAAAACGCACGTGTCTAGAAGTCGCTTTTTACCCACGTTACTGTTGCTGCTTTATTCTTGTTGTTGCTGCTTGTGGTGCCTGTTGGTGGCTGTCTGTCATTAGGAAGATTGATTTCAAAAGCGTGGAACATTTTTCCACCATTGTTGTGGCAACCACACGCAAAGGACGCCCTCCAAATGAAATATACGCCCCCTACATCGGTTTGGTTTGCTTTTTGTTCTGTCAAGCGGAGATCATTTTGATTATATTTGTGGCCGCTTTTGTTATTGCCAGGTAAATACAAATTTAATTTCTTTCACATTACCCAAGTATGAAGTACCACATAAAAATATGATTTTCCTAATATCATTTTCAATTCAATTTCAACAGAGACTTTATTGATAATGTTTCAAAATAACAAAAAAGTTTGAGTTGCTTAAAAAATCGGTAAATAAAATGGCTTTGATTTAAAGTTACAAAAAAAATATACATACGATAAAACAAATTTAATTCAACTTTTCTATATTTTCATATTATTTTATAACCTTATAAAAAAGAGTTGCAAATGTTTAAAAACGTTCAATTTATACAATTATACAGTTTATACAATTTTTTCATACAATTCCAAACTGTGTCACATAAAGAAATGCTTGCTTATTAAATTGAAAAAGAAAATGTAACAGCAGCAAGAAAAATGAGAATGAATGGAATTCTCTATTAAATTTGTTTGTGCATAAAAGTTAAATTGCATACAACTTTGACAATTTTACCTCTACCCCAAATTACACACACACACACAAACACACACATGTAATGTATTTCAGTTGGGGCTAAAAAGTACATTAAAATCACATTAACCCGTCAACGGTTAACGCTGCGTATACGTAACTTTTGTTTATGCGTTTTGCTTAATGCCCTTCTGAAGTTCATACGCACGCAAATTGGTTTTTGGGTTTGCTCAGCACTTTGATAAGCCAACGACTGTATCAAATATATGTACACATATAGACTGATATACTATATATTTATCTGTGGGTCTTGTAAACTAACCCCATCGGCAACCCTTTTTTGGGGCAGACATTTAAAGCCCTCAGCTGTATTTTGTATCTCTTGCCTGACGTAATTGGCTTTTCGCTATAAATTTCAACAATTGTTTGGCACACATCACGCATACGCCCCCATCTCCTGCCATCAACCAGCCTCCCTCCACCACGGGGACACTAAGCTTTAATCGTGGTGCTGTTAGGTGAAGCGTGCAGGAAATGTCAAAATTTTGTGGACATTTGCCGTCAAAAGCAGCTTATCAAAAATGCAGCATACGAATTTTCCAACTGTATCTGCAGCCTCCCTTTCAACTTCCACACATTTTTGGCCTGCTCGTGCGTGCCATGGCCAATTGGTAATTGGTGTAGGTTGGTTTGGTCATTTGTGTGTAAGTCTAACTGCTGTTTGGTTGCCATTCGCTTGTTGCCCCTCATTTGCATATTTTAATCGTCAGGCAGCCTTTTTTGCCAGTTTTCAGCTGCCTTTTATTTATTTAACTAATTTATTTACTTAAACTTCAACTATGCGAAAAGTGGCTCAGCATCCTAAAGAAAATCAGGTCTTGACAGAAGAAGAGCACAGATGCCCTTCGTTTAATGAAAAGAAGCTACATACAAATTTAATAAACAACGCAGCGAACTTATTCAGAGATCCTTAAGATTGTTTCCATTTGCCTGGAATACCTTATAAACAAAAAAAGGCAGCTGACATTTTTAATGGAGTTTGCAACAGAATGCATTAATATTCAAAAACACAAGGTTACACACAAACACATTTAATGGACATAATATTTTTAAATACTAAAATATAATTAGAGTAAGCATTAATTTAATTATTCAAAATGTTGTTTTAATACTAATCAGAATTACGACTAGCAATATTAGCCAAAATAGAGTAAAACAACATTAAATTAATTGTATACTTTAATTTAAAATTGTATTTAAGTTTGCCTGAACTTTATTCAGTAATTTTTTTTTTATTATTCTAATTTTAATTTTGGTATTAATTAACTCTCATTTCAATTTACTTTATAGAATTTAGTTTATAATCTAATTAATTATAGACATTTCTATTTATTTTTCTGATTTTTTTTTAAATATTATCGAAGACCAATGAAGTTGAATTATAGGGTATATTGAAAACTGTTGGAATTTAAGCAAAATTCTGCTATATTGGCTGCCTCTTCCTCTTGCAGGACAATGATAGTGGGGACAGAGGGGGACAAAAGGAGGCAACTCTGAGCTCAAAAAAATAATAAAACAAGAAAATAAACTTTAGGCGAAAGTTTTGCCAACTTTTGGCAGTCAGTTGGCGCATTTTAAGTTACGGCAATCGACACGAGATGGCAAACGGCGGGTGTAAAGTGATGAGGGGAGCGAAGAAAGGGGAAAAGGAAAAGTAGGAACCAAACGGAACTTGGGCACAACACAGGGGTAAGTGGGAAATGCGGAAAGTGAAAAACTGGCGCAGCGAGACAAGAGCTTAAAACCACAAAATTCACAGTTACAGCAAGTTTGAGTTGCCAGTTTAAAGCAGATGTTACCTTCCTTAACTTGATTTTTTTTTAGAAACTAGAAAGCTCACCTGGCCAACAAATTGAGTTTTGCTCTTCGAAGTGATATTCCAAAGTTGTTGTTGTGGTGTTGTTGTGATGTTGTTTCTGGACAGTGTCACGCACAATGCCAATGGTAAGACCACCCGCAATACATGGCCCAAAACTTTTGGCCACGTGACCAACTGGGTAAGCCGGAACTTCCTCTTTTAACTCCGAATTATTAGGGGGCAACACACACACACAGACACTGACACAAACACTGAAAGACACCAAAAGCACTTGCAATAGTTGTTGTTGTTGTTTATGCTGTTGTTGTTTACACGTTAAATGTATGCCAAAAAAAGGAGAGCAGAGCAATTAAAGTGACCAGTGGCAATGGGGAAGAGTACGAGAGGAGGCGAGGCAACACCTTGTTGAGCTCTTTCTGTGACTGGTGGCGTATGCTTAATTTTCCTTTTGTTTTGAAACTCTCAACACCGTTTGACGTTTCGCGACAGAGTCGAAGGTGAAGCAAAGCAAACACGCAAATAACATTTCCCCTTTAACCGTCAACCTTCAACCATCAACCATCAAACTTTAATCATTAGGACTTCACACGCGAAAAAACTTTGTGATTAGAAATTTGCTAATGCCATTTAACATTTGCATTGCTCATAAATCGTGTACCGAATTTATTGCTGATTTTCAGTTTGGATTGGATCTTCAACGATTACAGTGTCGTCGTCGTTGAATTCCGATTACGAGGTAACGCGAATTGTGACCGAAACAAGCGTCAGCATTTCTTCACACGTTCAAAACACTCCGACGGCTGAGCTTCAACTAATGCTAAAACACACAACAGCCGCTTCGTTGAGCTTCGACTGGCCACGAGGCACGAAGCACGAAGCTTACGCGATACGACAGCGCGACATTGTGACAGGACGACAGCACACGACGTAAACGGGCACAATCACGAAGTCAATTGCCGAAGCTCATGTCCTGCTGAATACGAAGTTCGAATACATGACGCAGAGCAACAATAAAAGAGAGTTTGAGCACGAGTCCAAAGTTAAAGAGAGTGAAGCGGCAGTTTAGTTAAATGAAAGCTCTAGGTCTAACGGAAATTGGGCTTTGTTCAAACGAAACCAAATCCGGCGCAACAGGAGAATATCGGGAATTAGATATAGGTTAGATTTTGATTATTCAGAATGACATTTGCTTATGGAGCTAAAGAATTTATTTTCTATTCTCTTCACACGTATTTTTTAGCTGTTACATCTGGCTACCTTAGTTCCAATAAAAACACAAGTGTGCTAGCTTTAATAACATTTACTAACAGTTTTAAGTTGAGATCAAAACGTGCGTCGTTTCGCTTCGTTGGCGTCCTGAGAAAGGCAGAGAAATGGAGAGCGGTGGTCTGGCAACGCTAAAGTAAAAATTAAATTAAATCAAACAAAAGCGCCATCTATCCGTCATTTCAGCATACTTCAAGTATAAGAGTAGACAAAAAAAGGGACAAATGGCTTGTGTCTCAACTAAATGTGAGTGCGGGGTGTGCTTAATTTCGAAATTCAACATTTTTTTTGTAATTTAAAAACATATTTATTACCCCCTAGGGTATTATAGAGTATATATTTTGCTTATCAGCTAATTCAGAGCAATTAAAAAACTAATGGGAAAGGTTATAGTCGAGAATCCGACCATAGGATATCCGTTACTTATTTCAATATATATAAAAGTACTTTAATGAAATTAATTGTATTATTTTGAAAACAATAAATCGCCCTTAATGCCGTTCTACTTGATTCGATTCTACTTGATTCGTCTGATCTTGATTCGATTCAGTGGAATAACACATAATACTAATAGAAAACGTTAAAAACCACAACCACAAAAAAAGGTGGGTGTGGTGACTTATCGCAACTTGCGTGGGCGGAGAGGGGCGTGTCTTAAATTTGAACTAAGCATGATCTGCGTGGGGTATACAGAAATCTGTGTGCCAAATTTGGTAACTCTACCTCTTACAGTCTCTGAGATCCCTTTGTCCCTACAGACCAGGGCTGGGAATACTGATTAAATATTTTTTCAATTAAATTAAAATCAATTAAAATTATACTGGAAGGGAAATAAAAAAAAAAAGAAATATTTGCTGGTGCTGGTACATAAGCCAGTGCCTGTAATAATTTACTGTAAGTTTGAATTTTCAAGAATTTTAAATGTCAACTGAATAATTTCAACTAAAAGTACAATTGATACAAAAAATAGCTGTGACAGAATTGAAGAACTTCAAAGTAATTTACTGTAGACGTGAATATTCACCTACTTTTTTAAATAATTATTTTTCTCTTGAAAAATTCCAGTATTAAAAAATTTATTAATTTAACAGAAAAACCGCTAGTTTAGTGGGAAAACGCTAGGTCCCGGTAAAGTTTAATAGTTTCCAAACCATAGAAGCTACAGATATATCCTACATATCATTAGAAAAGTGATTTTGAGGGCTTTAAACCTTTAAACTTTTTTCTTAAAGTACTCAGGTAACATTTTACAGGTAAAATAAGGTTTTTTAGCTTACATTTTAGTGAAATTGACACATGCCATCTTTATCATCTTTATAGGTTATAGTCAATAAAATTCCTCGTTTTTTGGTATATCACACTTATCTGTAAAAATTCGATCGGCAAGATATTACCGATTAAGTGTATGTATACATATTACTAAGAGTTCAAAGATAACAGCAGCAATAAAGTGGCATATCAGCATATGTATCAGACAGATTTTGCGCGACAAATATAACCAGTGTTGCCAGAAAATTTTGTGTTGTGTTGCAGAAAAAGCCAGTTTTGCACATAATTTAGTTTTCTTTTTGACAATTCGGACTTAAACTAGTTTAATTGACCAAAACTTGTTATATATGAAATTTATTTATTGTTTTTATTCCCTGAGCCCATGAAAATGGGCAAAAAGGGTATAATGTATTTGGCAGAAAGTATGTAACAGGAAGAAGGGGCGTGGTAGACCCCCCAAAGTATATATATTCTTGATCAGGATAAAATATGCATTTAATTTATATTTGTACTTCCTGACTGAAGTTCGTTTAAGTCGGTTCACTATATCAAAATATCTGTCATAGGACCGATTGGGTGAAAATCAAGTCTTAGCTTAAAAAAGTTTTTTGTTTTTCGAGATAACTGAATAACTGATCGAATATGCATTTATGTTGGTTTTGTACATTCTGACCAGATTTGGTTAAAATCGTTTCCATATATAATATAGCTCCCATACAATTGGTCGAAAATCAACTTTTATAAAAGAGTACCTGGGCTCAGGGTATCCTACTGTCGAGCGTGCTCGATTGTAGCCGCAACCAAGCCGCGAGCAAAGCGAGAAGGGGGCGGAGCCCCTTGTTCTCTTTATTATTAAAGAAAACTATTTTTGTTAAAGTTAAATCAGTTAAATTTTGTTAAAGAAAATCAACAAATAAACTTACACATTTTATTATCTGTCTCCATTATTGAGAGTTGCAGTTGCAAAAATTTTTGATATCCCACAAAAAAATAATAAAAAAAAATTTGACATTCGGCATTTTATTATTTAGTATTTATTATTTCGTGTTTTTTTTTATTAATTTATATAATGATTTAAAATTTTTAATTTTAAACTATATTTTTTCCGTTACAAAATTGGATATCAGAAATTTGGGGGCTTGGATATGCTTTCGTCACTAGACTTTTACTTCGTGTAGAGGTTTTTTTTGTGGGATCCCTTATTTTTGAAATTTGAAATAGTATTTAATGCTGTTAATGTTTTACTTTTTAACCCGTAGCTCGCTTTGGGAAACTCGGCAAAAATAATAACATCGTCCAAATGTTGTTTTTGATTTGGTCCAAGTAATACCAATAGAATTGAGCCGCTAATAGAATTGGACTTTATGAGTTAATCGGGAGGGAGAGAAAAAGAAAAGAAGAAGCGAGAGAGTAAAAGTAGTTCAAATAAAATTGCATAAAATTACCATCAAATTTTTTGCAGTAGCATACGTACGTATTTTTTTAAAACGAATTAAAAGCATAAAGTAATAAATAAATAAAAAAAAATTAAAAATTTTTAAAACTACATATTAGATATTATAGCTTACTTTACAAGTGTATAAAAAAACCAATAAAATGTATTGAAATATGTTTCTGTTAAAATTATTTTAACAAATTATATAAAATAAATTTAAAATAGTTTAAGCACATAAAATATAGTTATATGTGTGGTATATCTTTAAATACAAATAAATGTCGCTTGTAAGCACTAAAACTCAATGTATTCAATTGTCAGCCAATTAACTAGAAAATTTTATTTACACAAATCGCACTTAAGTTCTACAAACTAGCATATGTCAATCAATTTTGTGCTTGTTTATTGCTTTCATCACCCCCTATAACTATTCCCCTCCGCTCTCTTCCTCATTCTACTCCTGTGCTTTCTTCTTCACTCACTAGCTATTTCAACGATCCTGCAATCACTCAAAGTTGAAATTGTCATCAAGTTTCTCGCAGAAGTCTAAAATATGGTTAAAAAAAAAACAAGCACATATTTTACTAAATAACAATGGTCCACTACAAAATACCCTACAGTTGAGGGAAAAATTTATATTTTATATTACGTGGTAACAAAAACTAACTGATATTTGAATTTAAAAAAGTTAATAAATCAATTATTTTTAAATTTTGTTTATGCACATTTTAAATAAAAACTATCTTTGATATATTTAAAACATTTAAAAGAAATTTTTTTTAATTCCTACCTTAATTAAAAATAAAATATCTGAGTCCTTATGATTCACCCAAATAATTTCAATCAGATTTGATTTTTTCAAAATCTTAACTAATATTTAATATCTCTGAAATAATCTAGATTCCGTTTTGTGCCATTTCTCTCATAAGTAACTACAGGGTATCAAAAGGAAACCAGAAAACGAATTGCAACAAAATGCTCAAACACACTCAACGAAATTGACTTAAATAAATAAATGACATAAAAACAAAGACAAACACATGCACTTAGACACTGCGACAAGGAAAAACGTCAAAGTGGTGGGCGAGGTGAGGGGGATTCCCAAAGGGCAAACTGAGTGGACACACGTACACACACACACAGACAAACACAGACAAAGTGCATACCAAGAATGCACAGAAAGTAAATTTACAGCTGAGAAATGGGCGGAGACAGTTCAGAGTTAAAGGAGAAGGGGAAGGGGATTTGGCGTAGAGGGGAGGCGAGGCGTTATATGTTGTTGTTAGCTTGCTTGCAACATTTTCATTTCATTTGATGCAGTCGATGCAAGTGGAGTTCGCAAAAACAATGACAACATTTAGTAGCTCATCCATTTTCATTTGTATTAAGCAAAAGCCAAAAGTGCCTCAAGACGCAAGACTTTTTCGAGTCACTGTCAGCGACTACGTTTTAGACAAAGCATCGGGCATTACTCAGCACACAATACTCTTGCATTGCTTGAGCTGCATCCAAGCCCTCTAAAAAGACCCCCCTTCAAATATCGTACCCCGCAATCCGCCTCTCCTTTCCACAAACTTGCCCCAAAGAGCTGCCACCTTGCATCCTGATGCTCGTTAGCGCAGCTGCCGGGAATTTATCTTATTTTTCCTGCCACTCACTCGCTATTTATTCCGTTTGTTGTTTTATTTCACTTTATTCTTTTGCCATTTTCTCTCTTTGTTTTCCTTTTGGCATATTGGACATATTGTTAGCCAAGTGATCGATGCAAATTGATGCGTATTGTTAATGGAATTTAAAGTAGCAAAAAAACGTTTGTCTCATGCTTTCTTGTCCTGACAGCTACCAATATATTTTCAACATATTTTTATTTTATTAAATATTCTATAAAAGGTGGCAAAAATAATTTTATCGAAGCAAACGTTCGATAGAAGAATTATATAAATTTGAAAGAGATTTCTTTTTAAGGTTTAGGAGTCCAAAGGAATAAATCAGTTTAAAATTGTGGTGGTAAAGTTTTTCAAAGTTAAACCAATTTACAAAAAAAAAAAATCTTAATTGGTTTCGAAACTTCTGCAACCGATCATTAGTAATTTATATATTTTCTGTAGAAGTATTAGAAAATTATGGCCAATTGAAGAAATGCCATTAACATAATTTTCAACCTTTTTGTATTCAAACTCCTGCAACCTACTTTTAGTTTTTTATATATATATATATTTATATATTATTTATTTTATATTTTCTGTATAACTATTTGAAAAGTACGTTCAATTGAAGAAACTCCATATGCATATGTTCACTTATTTACATTTGATACCAGAAAAATTAAAAAAAAAAAATGCATACATTTTTTTTTTTATGTTAGGTAAAACATTGTTGTTTTACAGTAGGCAAAAGTATCACATGTGATAGATACACAATGGTAAAAAACACAAAGAACTACACTCACAACTCATAAGATTCCTTAACATATTTTAAGAAGTACAGTTTTCTGTAGTAAAGTCTGATTTTTCAAGAACAATACCGAGCATACATCCTGTAAGTTTGGTAAAATTGTTTTAAAAATCGAAAAACTATTTCGTAGTGAAAAGCAACCGACTCACTGTACAGCGAAGAAAGCTTGCAGCGATTGTATTATTTTGCAAAAAATTACTTTTTTCTACAACAAGTACAGGGTCTCTTTGAATGTCGGTCATTAGCCTTTCCTATCAGATTGCATTTACATTATTTAAATTTCTCTCCAAAGAAAAAATACCAATTAACATTTATTAACTTTGTTCCTTCTTATTCTTGGCAATGACATCATTATAATGACATCGTTATATCATTTGCATGAAGTGTGTAAAAAAGTTGTTAGTTATTTTTGAAGTTCATTACTCGAGAACGCCAAAACCGATTTTCAAAAGCTTTACTTTTTCTAAAAGTTTTTGAATATATATATAATTTATAAGTTTAAGATTTAAGCCAGTAGTTTAAGAGACATCAGTATTTGAATTAAGAAAATAATGATTTTTTTAAGCTTTGTTGGTCAGCTTTTTTTACTTTAAAATTCGAGAAAAAGTAAAAAAAAAATTAAATACATTTTCTTTTCTATTTTATTTGATAATTATTATTATTACACATCGTTTAAGATATGATATATAAAATCTATGGAGAATCGGCGTAAAAATATTATTTCGTATCTAGGCATGTTTTTCTCGACTTTGATGACTTACTTCTGGAGCGGCATGACCTTTGGTATGAAAATTTTTTGTGATTTTTAAGATATTTTAAGCAATCTCACACAATATCAATGTGTCGTTATTTTAGACATCTTGACCGTATTTGGTTCAAATCGGTGTACTATATTATATAGCTGCCATAGGGGAGATCTGTTCAGAATCAGGCTCTGGTATGAAAGCTTCTGCTGTTGCTTTAGATATATCTTCCAATCTCGCAGGTTGTGTATCTGGTAATGTGTTGTATATCCCTATCGAATTTGGTTCAAATCGGTTGACTTTTCAATATAGATGCAATAGGAACGATCAGTCGAAAATCAGACTTTTTTTTTTTAAGATATTTCAACCAAACTCACAAACTGTGTATTCTATATTGTCCTTTACATCTTCCCCAATTTTGGTTCAAATCTGTCCACTATATCATATAGCTGCCATTGGGCCGATCGGTAGGAAATCAAGTTTTAGTATGAAAACTTTTTTGTTTTTTGAGATATCGTAACCAAACTGATAGAATATTCATTTAATTTTTTTTTTAATTTCTTTTTTTCAGTCTTAGATTTTGTCATAGTAAGTACGGGGTCTCCGACGGTCGAGTATGCTCGACTGTAGCACCGAAACGAGCAGGGGCGGAGCCCCGTAGTTAATTACCTTTAAACTTTTAAATATTAAATAATACCTTAACATAAAATAAAAGTGGACAAGTAAAAATCTTGAAATAATTCAAAGAAATCGGAAATAAATGTTTAATTTATAACAAAAGAAAAGCTTTTATAAATTGAGAAATATAAAACAGGTTTTTGGTAATTCCCATTAACCATTCCAATGCTCTTCTGTGACAATGATTTTGTGTTTCTTGTGTTTTTGAAGAAAACTTTGCTTCCAGTTGCCACTAATACAGCCATTTTGGCAGTCACAACCAAAAATATTGCACGGTCCGCGTCCACAGAAGGTGCCTGTGAGAGCCCCTCCATCGGCACAAATAGTAATGGTGCAACCTTTCTGACCGCTATGACCTCCACCATCGGCGCAACTGCCTCCAGGTACGTAATAGTCCATGGTCAATGAGGTGCGACAACATACCGCTTGGACATCTTCGAAGTAAGCCAAAGCACAGGCAAAGGCCAGCAAGAAAGCAGCTAGCCTCATATTTGTATCTAATTAATAACTGTTGCAAATCCAACCAAAGTACAAGGTTTTTATAGTAAAACTAGTCGGAAAGGCTATAGTCAAGATCCCGACTATAGGATACCCGTTACTTATTTCAATATATATAAAACTAATTTATGGAAATTATTGCCATTCTACTTGCCCGATCTATCTGCGATTCAGTGGGATACTAGATAATAATAATAGATAATGTTAATTACCACAAAACACTTGAACTGCTTCAACGCCATTGGAGTCTGTGTGTCAAATTTGGTTACTCTATCTTTTATAGTTTCTGAGATCTAAGCGCTTACACTGAAGGACAGACGGACATGGTTGTATCAGCTGTTGATGCTGATCGGAATCTATACACTTTATACTTCTACTTTCCCAATTACATACTATACACTTCAACGAAATCAAAATATTCCATTGACATAATTTTTAGAGTAACGGGTATAATTACTGTGGTCTGCAATGTTCACAGGTCTCATCGATTTTATTACAATTACAAGTTGCTCAGTTGCAGTAACTAGAATTATAAATATATATGCGGGCATTGCTATCGAAGGCGTTGGAAAATGCACAATCAATGTGGGCTAAATGTAGTTTCAAAAATGTGGGCGCTACTATCAAAAGCGTTGGGAAATGTCCAAGCAATAGGGGTATTACTATTTGTGGTGCAAACTGTCATCGAGTAAAGATATAAATTAAAGTTGCTGCTTAAACACATTTTCAAATTAAGGAGAAGGATAGGTTGGACTTTTGAAAATAATTAGGACAAAATTATATATTCAAGCATTGGAGATGATGAGAACAGTAGGATACCCTGATATAATGATTCCAATCAATATCATAATATTTGATTAAAAGAATACAAAAATCTGGACTCATCATGTGCAATGAAATGGAACTCAATAGAATGATGATGCCATTGTATTAAGTATTCGACAGATTGGGTCACTCAGCAGGTAACTTTGATCACCAATCATGATACCTGATTACTACTTTTCACATTCAGCAGGAAATTTTTAACAAACACAAAAAATGTATCGCACAAATAGTGTGATACCTGATACTGATTGTTTATTACAAACGATAAAAGGAGACTTTTCACAAAAATAAAAGGCTGTTTTAATAAAATGGTATCATGTCATTCAGCAAAAACTGATCATTACTGATCCATCACAAGTAAAGGAGCGATTACTGATTGAAAAACCTGCTAAATGCCCCATTGTTTTAATAATAGATATTCGACGTAGTGAGCCGTTTAAAACCATTTGGACAGGACTTATCAGACAAAAGAAGATTCATTAAATGAGAGATTGATTGGGATATCTTCAGAAACAACAACAATTTTCATTATAATCCTTAAGGATCAATCAATGCTTCCTATGGTAGGCATAACACATCACTCAATAAGTCCCTGACATATAATTGGTGCCACTAATAAAAAATCCATTCCTTTTTTAAATTTTTAAACAATGAAATCTGAATCTTTCGTGCATTGAAAAAAAATTGTTTTGATGGAAAAAATACTTTTGAAGCTCAAAAATTTGATGATAAATGTTATGTTATAAAAACAACGGTTAGTGGTGGTTTGATGTGGTTAAACGTGGTCGTACAAGCACAAATGATGAAGAACTCTTTAACCGTCCAAATTCGGCAGTTGTTCCGAAAAATATAAAAAAAATCTATAAAATATTTTTTTTGAATCGTAAAATGAAGTTGAGAGAGGTAGCCAAGGAGTTAAAGGTTTCAGATAATAGTATTTTCACTATCTTGCATGAACATTTGCCTATGAGAAAGCTGTTCTCAAAACGGGTGTCGCGTTTGCTCAAAATCGGTAAAAAAAACAAGTACACTTCCATAGAGGAGAGCTTTTACACAAATGGCATCGCATTGATATAGAAGCGATGAAATCAGGGTATAATCTTAAAAAAATATGACATTAATGAATAAAATCGAATTTTGTGTAAAAGTTGTTGTTTTATTAGTTGGGCTTATTGAATGATGTGTTATGATATAGTGGACCGATTTGAACCAAATTTGATCGGAAGGTGAAATGGAATATATCGATAGATGAGGATGCGGACCGCCACAAGCTGATCCAGAGCAATAGGCCAAACCAGTGTTGCATACTTTTTGGCTGCGCATTTATCATAATCTGAATGCACTATGGGGCATCTGACCTGTTTTATTGGCATTAACTAATTTTTCACAAGTATTAAAATCTATGAATTTTAATGCCAATACATCATAAATACATCATTACGTTACGTACCAGAATTGGTAACATAACAGTATAATGTTAAGATATCTGCAGTTAAAGTCAGCTGTTGCAGTCGCAGGCCTCGTGTTTTGTTAAAATGTAAACTTACCATGCATTTTACAATATTTCATTTGCAAAGAAAATCAGTTTAAAGATTCGAAAATCGCAATGCATATTAACAGTTCGGGCTTGTACAATATATAGCAACTCATATATTGTTGTTTTGGTGCGTGTGGTATTAATAATTTGTGTAATTAGCAAGTGATGTCAATAGATGCTTTTGAACACGAAATGCTTACAGCATTGCAACCTGATCCATTTGACAATTTTTTGTGGAATAATTTAAATATTCAAGAACGAAACCAGATATTTTGTTCAAATTTGTTGCATTGGACTTGTAATATTAATCACAAATGACCTAGAGAATTGGACGTGGTACTGCCTTTATTCCTTATTCTGTGCGATATGTAAATTTGCATGTCTTTTGTGTTCTTATGCTTTTACCACTTTGTCCAAAACTTATCCAGTATCATATAGCTCTCATAGGAATAATCGGTTGAAAATATAACTTTTGTGTTTTCAAACATATCCGCCCAAACCGAAGGTAAACTTATATGTGATACTTTGCTCCTGACATTCTGGTCAGCAGATATCAAGATTAGATATGTATGATTATACACACTAACATACAATAAATTAATACAATTGGGGTACTTACCTAACTTTGGCATCCTAGCAGTTAGCTCATGTGCCCATTTTGAAAACGTTGCAATCACAATATGATTTGGTCAGATAATTTATAAAGAAGACAAAAGCTCAATTTTTTACAAAAAACAGTTGACTCGACAAAGTTGCAACTGCTAGGATGCCAGAGTTAAGTGAGTACCCTTAATGAGAAATAAAATTTCATCAAAAAATATTTTTTGATAACTGTTTTTGATTAACACAAAACAACAACTAGAGCGTTTAGTTTTAACATCTCAGATTTGTAAACAAAAATTACAATTACCTTTGGATAAAACTTGGATTGAAAACTTTTTGTAAGATTAAAGTAATGTTAAAATTCTGACATTTTAGCTGTGTGTATTTTAATTATATATCGCCAATAAAAGCTTTTTACCTTCTTAAACTTTAAGCATTAACTTTTCTTCAAAAAAATTATCGAACAGTACATAGTGCTTAAACAAATGAAAATAGCTAAGTCCAGCGCCGTTGCGACGAAAAGTTGCTCCCGGGGCAAAGATTTTGTCGGCGCCCCCTCCAACCCCTCCAACCCCTACAATTTCTTTTTAACACAACATTTTTTAAGCAAATAAACAAAACAAAGATAATTCCTTTAAAAACATATTAAATTGACAACTCCAGTGTAAAAAATGTTTACTAAAATTAATTAAATGTTACTACAATTAAAACTTATAACATGATAATTAGCTCGTGACATAAAAATGGGTACTATTAGATTCGTGACAGTTTATGGTATACCAGCTTGAAAACTTTTATCTCCAAGACTATTAGAGTTAGAGGCACCAGAGGATGTTGACCTATCGGAGGATTGTGAAATTAATATAAATAGCTGAGTAAATAAGATAATATAGAAAACTGCAATACTTATCATATCTTTCAAACTAAGTTTCGCAAATAGCACTGTGCAAACATTGCAAACAGCCAACAAAATTCATGTCAAACACGCATGTGAGTAAGACGACGCGACACATATATGCAAGTGGCAATTTTACAATTCTGGTGATAAAGAGATCGAATGCAGGTTATCCACATACATTCGCACAAATTAACGATCTTTAATACTACAACGGTTGAATTTTGAAATGGAAGTTACTGAAACCGTCTCCGACATGCTATTCGCTTTTACATGTGCGTGGTGAAGGTAATTCGGTATAATGTTTCTGAATTTACCTTCGGCTAAGTCAGGCTAATTTGGACCTCAATCAGATTCAACTAGTCGGCCGGTGCTACAGTCGAGCATACTCGACTGTCGTAGACCCCGTACTTACTATGGCAAAAACTAATAATGGAAAAAATTTAAAAATATTTAGTTAACTTAAATGCATATTCTATCATATTGATTACAATGTCTCATAAGACATAAAAGATTTTCATACTAAGACTAGATTTTCACCCGATCGGTCCTACGACAGCTAGAAGATATTGTGCTCCGATTTGAACTAACTTTGGACAGGATATATAAAACCAAGTCATATGCATATTGTTTCAGTTTGCTTTAGATATCTCAAAAACAACAGTTTTTCATACTAAAATTTGATTTTCGACCGATTGTTCCTATGAGCGCTATATGATATAGTGGTCAGATTCATAGTGATATAGTGGTCAAATCCAAATTAAAATTATGAATTTCAAAAGCTCTGGAGCACAAAAACGCATTGCGGAATCAACAGAAAAGAAATATGCATTGCGCGCTAAAATAAAAATTAAAAAAAAAAAAAAATAACATTATAGTAAATTTTTAAAAACAAAAAACTTCCTACAACTTTTAACTTAATATATAATACAATGTCCATGGGCAATTTTGATATGTCGAATTTGACATTTGCACGCATTCAAAGTGGAAGACTAGTCGAAATGGCTACTGTCCACTATGGGGCGTTTGACCAGTGCTTGTGCATTAATTAATAACTGGTAGACCACGCAATTTTTATGATTTTTATTTAGTAAACAATCTGAACTGTGGGCCAATTTTGAAATCTCACCACAACCCCCCCCCCCCCTCCCCCTCATGGCTAAATGACTTTTAACTTCCTAAATCCACTCAGGGCCGGTTTTCAATGTTTCCTTACATTTCATTTAAGAGATCATTTCAAATTTCACATTAATTTCTATATATTTTACGTCAAAATATCTCTGATATAGTTATCAAACCTCTTAACTAGACATTGAAAGCCGGTCATCAGAAGTGAAACGCTTCACATCAGATTACAAAAAATCTTCAAACTTGGTGCTTGAAAGGTTTTGAGTATATAATTCAGCTGTGGTACTATTCATAAAAGATACTGAAAATATTAACAACATTTTTAATTATTGAAGTATTTGGTAAAAAAAATTTTTAATTTGCTATACAGGTGTGTTCCAGAAATCTCTACGGATTTTTAAGAGAAATGTTTTTAAAAACAACCGTATGAAATGTTGGTGTTCCTAAAATGTCGGATATTTAATATTTTCGAACATATTTTTTTCAGGGACTGAAAATAATGATTATTGTTCAAAATAGCAACATAAAAATTTAACCATAAGGAGAAGTTCAATTTTTGTTTTGAATGTACCAAAATTTTTGTTATTTGTAACAGCGAACAGCTAATAAACTTTTATTTGATTTATAAAAGAAGAAAAATCAAAATTAATGGTTATTTAAAAACTTGATTTTTTAAATCACATTTAATAATTATTTGTGATCAAAAAAATTTAGAATAATAATTATTATTGATTTTTATTTTATTAATCTTTTATAAGAGTCTTTGATTTTTTTTTTGAATAAAAGTCTTTAAAGACTTTGAAAACTTTTATTTTGATAACTAAAATAAAAGTCTTTAAAGACTTTTACGATTTGAAAACTTTTGAATAAAAGTCTTTGTCAATATCTTCGGTAGAAGGCGGGAGCTAGTTATCTTCCATCAAAGATAAAATAAGAAGATCCATTTCATAATTGATCCACAATTCTAAAGTTTATATTTTGGCAAATTTGTGGGTCTCAGCCTTGGCTTAAGAAATAAAGCGTCATTATACGAGTAAGCAACCACCCGACATCCTGCACCGTTTAAGTCATGAAGCAATTAGCTAACTAATTTATTAAGTTTTCTTTTAAAATATGTTTATTTTGTTATTTTTTTATTTAATAAGCCGAGATATTCACAAAGACTTTAACTCAAATTTTTTCATATGACAAATGTCTTTAAAGACTTTTATTTTTGAGAAATAAAATAAAAGTCTTTTGAGACTTTTAAAATTTTAAAATCAGAAATAAGAGTCTTAACAGACTTTTAAACTATTCATCAAAAAAGACTTGAAAGACTTACTAAAGACTAATAAAATAAAAATCAAAAATAATTATTAATTTTAATTTTTATTTTTTTTAAATAAAAGTAACTATTATTTTGTATTTATAAAATAAAAGTCTTAAAATAACCATTAAAAGTGACTTTTTTGGATATTCCTCATAACAGTTATGGTCCCTGATTTTTTTCCTTCTTATTCAATTAAGTTCAATTTAATAAATATTTAATTTTATCAGCGCTAATTCAGGAAGTGTATTGTTTCATTGAAGACAAACGCAAATATAAGCAAGAACGCAAAATGCCTTAATAAACTTCGACCGTACAGGAAAACTCGAGCAAAGTGAGCCAAAATGAGCCATAATGAGCAAAAAAGAACACCTGAACAAGATGTGACAAGTGAGCAATAAAGAACAACTTGGAAGAAACATGTTCACTAGCTCACTTCAGTAAGCACCTCTTTTAAGAATTACTCAGCCGATTTTAAAGATCATTAAACTTATATAAATTTTTAAAGTAAGAAAATTAATAATGTTTTTCTTCTTCCTGTGCTTACATTAATTGATTAATTAAGCTTAAGAAAAACTAGTCGGCCGGTGCTACAGTCGAGCATACTCGACTGTCGGAGACCCCGTACTTACTATCCAAAATCAGTCACTTCTAAAAACTAAAAAATAATATTTAAGATTACCATAAACTCTTATATATTAAATTTGTCGCCGCTCGAATTTGCTTCCGATATAATTAAAAATTTTATCGGCACCCAGGGAACACCACGTGGAGGCCATTACACTTGTAATGGGGTCCTTTTTTCCAAAAGAAACTTTGTAGCACAACAAAATCAAATTTCAAAATCACTTGTACACAGCGCGCACAAAAGAGTTGAAAAAGAGTCAGCTTAAAGTCAAATAGACATACATATGCATTAATCATTAGGAAGAGCAGGACATCCATATGTGCAATTCAAAGATCTGTTAAGTGCACACATACATACATATGTTGGCACGCGCCAAAACAAAAGAAGTTTCTAGCTAAGCATTCATATATATAAACATGCGTTTATGCATATTTGGCTATGTTAAGCATAAGTGAAACCTTAACAGAGAATAAATTAAAACTGCATGTTAAACATGCTAAATGTTAAATCAAATAGTAAAATAATTGAAAACCAAAAAAAGACAAATTTACTAAAAACATAAATTTACACAGTAAATTTATAATAAACATGAAATTAACATAGAATTTTAACTTAACGTTTATATAAATACCAATGTAAAATTATTTAAATGAAATTTTAAACATGTATTCAATATTAAATGTCAGTCTAACATTCATAAATAACAATTTCAATAAATTGTAAAATTAAAAAAAAAACTTAAATTCAGCTGGAAAAAGTTGTTCCCGCCGGAATCAGACCCGCGACAAAATTGCAAAAATTTTCAAAGACAAAGGCTCAAAGTGTTGAGCCACTCCGCACTTATGTCTTTATCCTCCTAAATGGCCATATTGCTTGTTTTAGTGCTCAATTAAAAGTAAAAGAAATAATTTATATTTTAACATTTAATGTTAATATTACATTTTAAATAAGCACTGAGTTTGTTTTAATATAAAATGAAATTGAATTCGAACATAAATAAATTAAAAATCTTTCGCCCACGGCAGGACTCGAACCCACGAGCGCTGTCCGACTCCGCGACTTAGTACACTGCGCCACCGAAGCTCACGTCTGAATGGACGCCAATTTGTTATATAATATGTTAATATAAATTTTTTGTTTTATCAAGATATTCAAGTTTTAATTACTGCCAACGCGCCATCAACGAATTTAACAGCAAAATTTATTATTTGAAAATCTTCGCTATTTACTGTGCGATCAGAATGAAATTTTCAGCAAAAATTTAGGACAATTATATCTTCATCTGTGCAAAATCTGGAATTTCTGGCTTTCAAAATGCTCTTATAATTTGGATATGAAATTTTCAATGTCGATTTGCAGGCGGTTAAGGGGGCGTGGCTGATTTTTGAAACAAACTTGATCTGCCTGCAGTATAGAGGAACCTACATACCAAGTTTGGTGTCTCTAGCTCTTATAGTCTCCGAGATCTAGGTGTTCATACAGACAGACAGACAGACAGACAGACAGACAGACAGACAGACAGACAGACAGACGGACATTGCTATATCGACTCGACTATTGATGCTGATCAAGAATATATATACTTTATAGGGTCTGCCACGCCTCCTTCTACCTGTTACGCACATATTCGGTAAAACAAACCCAATAGACCCCTGTACTTTTTTTAAGTACGGGGTCTAAAAATTAGACATTCAAATCTATGTTGGAGAATCGGCTGGAATTATTTTACTAAGGCTTCATTTAAAATTCAAAAATATTTCTAGGACGGAAAAATACATCTTGATGATGTTGTTTTGATGTTTTGTGAATTTTATTTTAAGTGATTTAAAAACATGCCTTCACTTGGAAAACAAAATTAAATTTTTCCAGTTAAAAATACTATTATAGAATGCATATATGGAAAGTTTTTTTCATCCAGTAGGTGATATAGTTGAGCCCAGGTGAACAAAGAAGTTTTTTATATGATATAGTGGGTCGATTTGAATGAAATTTGCTTAGGATGTATAAGACATAGGCAGACACTTGCCAGTGTTTACATATCACCATCAAGTTTTATTAATAGTCTCGGTTATTTGCGACATACGCCTCCCACAGTGGGCGTGGCAAATTTTAATATTTACTGGATCTACCTGAAATTATAGCAAGGCTTCATTCCAAATGTACGCCTAACTCTTACCATCTCTAAGATCTTTTAGTTCATACGAACAGACGGACATAAATATATCGACTCGGCTATTGGCGCTGCTGCAGAATATATATACATTGAGGGTCTGACACGCCTCCTTCCCGCACAGGGTATTAAAATACATACAAAAAAAAAACGGTTCACGTCGATTGTTGTAAGGAAATGAATTAAAAGTTTGTGACAGTTGACGAATCCTGTATATAGCCGGAAACAAAACAGTATAGGCATTCCAAGACGAGCCAAGTCTAACAATAAATGTTCGTGGAAGAAGTACAGCGATGCAATTGGTCACCTGTTTCTTCGGCCGAACTAGTCTTGTGGCCACTGTTCCGGAGAAATTCGTTACGTCAACCGCCAAAGACGAATCATTCTCCATCATGAAAATGCGAGCTCAAATAGTACCCTCGTACATACATACATTTCAACAAATACAATATACCACTTTACTTATGTTTAATGCAGGCCTGTTCCGGTTTTCATTTTCGTCAAGATTTTTGGAAATGAATTTCCTTTACCTGTTAGGGCTCGATTTGGATAAAAATAACATGTAGTTTAGTTTGATTCCTAAATAATTTTGCAATTTTTAGACCCCGTACTTAAAAAAAGTACAGGGGTCTATTGGGTTTGTTTTACCGAATATGTGCGTAACAGGTAGAAGGAGGCGTGGCAGACCCTATAAAGTATATATATTCTTGATCAGCATCAATAGTCGAGTCGATATAGCAATGTCCGTCTGTCTGTCTGTCTGTCTGTCTGTCTGTCTGTCTGTCTGTCTGTCTGTATGAACACCTAGATCTCGGAGACTATAAGAGCTAGAGACACCAAACTTGGTATGTAGGTTCCTCTATACTGCAGGCAGATCAAGTTTGTTTCAAAAATCAGCCACGCCCCCTTAACCGCCTGCAAATCGACATTGAAAATTTCATATCCAAATTATAAGAGCATTTTGAAAGCCAGAAATTCCAGATTTTGCACAGATGAAGATATAATTGTCCTAAATTTTTGCTGAAAATTTCATTCTGATCGCACAGTAAATAGCGAAGATTTTCAAATAATAAATTTTGCTGTTAAATTCGTTGATGGCGCGTTGGCAGTAATTAAAACTTGAATATCTTGATAAAACAAAAAATTTATATTAACATATTATATAACAAATTGGCGTCCATTCAGACGTGAGCTTCGGTGGCGCAGTGTACTGAGTCGCGGAGTCGGACAGCGCTCGTGGGTTCGAGTCCGTGCGAAAGATTTTAATTTATTTATGTTCGAATTCAATTTCATTTTATATTAAAACAAACTCAGTGCTTATTTAAAATGTAATATTAACATTAAATGTTAAAATATAAATTATTTCTTTTACTTTTTAATTGAGCACTAAAACAAGCAATATGGCCATTTAGGAGGATAAAGACATAAGTGCGAGTGGCTCAACACTTTGAGCCTTTGTCTTTGAAAATTTTGCAATTTTGTCGCGGGTCTGATTCCGGGGAACAACTTTTTCCAGCTGAATTTAAGCTTTTTTTTAATTTTACAATTTATTGAAATTGTTATTTATGAATGTTAGACTGACATTTAATATTGAATACATGTTTAAAAATTTCATTTAAATAATTTTACATTGGTATTTATATAAACGTTAAGTTAAAATTCTATGTTAATTTCATGTTTATTATAAATTTACTGTGTAAATTTATGTTTTTAGTAAATTTGTCTTTTTTTGGTTTTCAATTATTTTACTATTTGATTTAACATTTAGCATGTTTAACATGCAGTTTTAATTTATTCTCTGTTAAGGTTTCACTTATGCTTAACATAGCCAAATATGCATAAACGCATGTTTATATATATGAATGCTTAGCTAGAAACTTCTTTTGTTTTGGCGTGCCAACATATGTATGTATGTGTGCACTTAACAGATCTTTGAATTGCACATATGGATGTCCTGCTCTTCCTAATGATTAATGCATATGTATGTCTATTTGACTTTAAGCTGACTCTTTTTCAACTCTTTTGTGCGCGCTGTGTACAAGTGATTTTGAAATTTGATTTTGTTGTGCTACAAAGTTTCTTTTGGAAAAAAGGACCCCATTACAAGTGTAATGGCCTCCACGTGGTGTTCTGGGTGCCGATAAAATTTTAATTATATCGAAGCAAATTCGAGCGGCGACAAATTTAATATATAAGAGTTTATGGTAATCTTAAATATTATTTAGACCCCGTACTTAAAAAAAGTACAGGGGTCTATTGGGTTTGTTTAGTTTTTAGAAGTGACTGATTTTGGATAGTAAGTACGGGGTCTCCGACAGTCGAGTATGCTCGACTGTAGCACCGGCCGACTAGTTGAATTTGCATTTTTTTTATTATACAAATGAAAATATATACTTTTGGTATTTCCCATCAAGAATTCCAATGCTGGTCCGTGACAATAATTTTGTGCTGTTTGTAGTTGTTAAGGAAACTTTCCTTCCAGTTGCCAGTAATACAGCCATTTCTGCAGGCACAACCAAAAAAATAACACGTTCCGCGTCCACAGAAGGTGCCCACCTGAGCTTTTCCATCGGCACAAATAGTAATGGTGCAAACTTTCGTGCCGCTATGACCTCCAGCATCAGCGCAATTGCCTCCATCTACGCGATAAGACATGGTCATCGAGTCCCGACAACATGCCGATTGGACATCCCCGAAGTAAGTCAAAGCACAGGCAAAAGCCAGCACGAAAGCAGCTAGCCTCATCTTTTTGTCTGGTTAAAAACTGTTGCGAATTCAAGCAAAGCGCAAGGTTTTTATAGCGAATTCTAGAAATATCGTCATCATCATCAGTAGATAAGACGAAGTTTATCTTATATCTTGTATTTATTTGTTTATGGATCCGCTAAGCAAATACATTTTAATCGCGATTTCAAAATTTTTTTTTTTTGTTTTGTTTTATTGTTGCAATATTTGCAAACAAAAAAATAAAATTTTAAGAGTAATTAAAGTGGTCCCTTTATGCAAGCAGTCAACAAAAGAACTGTCGTCCGCGGACACGATTGATAAAAAAACTAGTCGGGCGGTGCTACAGTCGAGCATACTCGACTGTCGGAGACCCCGTACTTACTATGGCAAAAACTAATAACGGAAAAAATTAAAAAATATTTAGTTAACTTAAATGCATATTCTATCATATTAGTAACAATGTCTCATAAAAGATTTTTATACTAAGACTTGATTTTCGCCCGATGGGTCCTATGACAGCTATATGATATAGTGGTCCGATTTGAACCAACTTTGGACAGGATATATAAAACCATTTGTTATGAATATTTAATCAGTTTGGTTACGATATCTCATTAAACAAAAAAGTTTTTCATACTAAAACTTGTTTTTTGACCGATTGTTTCTATGGGCGCTATATGATATAATGAAATGATTAAATATGTATTCAATATTTAATGTCAATATAACATTCATAAATAATAATTTCAATAAATTGTAAAAATTAAAAAAATAGCTTAATATCAGCTGGAAAATAAAGTTGTTCCCGCCGGGAATCGAGCCCGCAACAAAGTTGCAAAAAATTTTAACTGACAGAGGCTCAACGTGTTGAGCCACTCTCGCACTTATGAGTTCAACCTCCCAAATGGCCATATTGCTTGTTTTAGTGCTCAATTACAAGGTAAAAGAAATAAGTGATATTTCAACATTTAATGTTAATATTACATTTTAAAAAAGCACTGAGTTTGTTTTAATATAAAATAAAATTGAATTCGAACATAAATAAATTAAAAATCTTTCTCCCACGGCAGGACTCGAGCCCACGAGCACCGTCCGACTCCGCGACTCAGTACACTGCGCCACGTAAGCCCACGACCGATTGGACGCCAACTTGTGATATAATATTTTAATACAATTTTTTATTTTATCAAGTTATTTACTTAAGTTTTAATTACTGCCAACGCGCCATCAACGTATTAAAGAGAAAAATTTATTATTTTAATATCTTCGCTATTTACTGTGCGATCGGAATGAAATTTTCAGCAAAAATCTAGGACAATTCTATCTTCGTCTGTGCAAAATCTGGAATTTCGGTCTTTTGATTTGCTCTTATAATTTCGATATGAAATTTTCTATGTCGATTTGTAGGCGGTTAAGGGGACGTGGCCAAATTTTGAAATAAACTTGATCTGCTTGCAATATAGAGGAACCCACATACCAAGTTTGGGGTCTCTAGCTCTTATAGTCTCCGAGATCTAGGTGTTCATGTAGACAGACAGACAGACAGACAGACGGACATTGTTATATCGACTCGGCTATTGATGCTGATCAAGAATATATATACTTTATGGGGTCTGCCACGCCTCCTTCTGCCTGTTACGCACATATTCGGTAAAACAAACATAATAGACCCCTGTACTTTTTTTAAGTACGGGGTCTAAAAATTGTTCCTTTAATAATAAAGAAAAACAGACCACATACATTTCAAAGGCGTTGCAAAAAGACTCAACACACCTTTCCAAATATACATAGGACATATCTGTAGCTTCTATGGTTTGCTGCCGGGTTTCAATTTTAGTGGGGTTTGGCAAATTTTTTTTTTAAGTCGTAGAACAAACATTTTTAGATTTTGAAGAGGAATATTACATCCATCATTACATCTTAGCTTTTTTAGCGACTGACTTTTCATTTCATTTTGAGAAGTCCACTAATAATTTTAAATTTAATTATTTTTTAAACCAGTTGTAGGATTTGGATGATCGATGTATCAATTGACGCGTATTTTTGATTAGAAAAAAAAAAAAATGTTACCAATAGCTGCAATCATTCAAAATTGCTCCTCCCACTTACACCCCCTTATCTCTTGACACAGGTGATTTAGCAAAAGTTTTAGTATGCCATTATGTTAGTAAGGACTAAACCGTTCGATCAGTATACAGCTTGATCTGATCGGACAGTCGTAGCAAATTTTCCATATTAGCTGTATATATTTCTAGTCGCTTTTCGTACCCTTTGTGCTGCTTTCGTCACTAACGCGGAATGCCGTCCGCAGTGATTCAAAACAATTGGAACGTGTTGTTGTTATCAGAGGATGAAGAAGAAGTGAAGTTGATTGACACGCTTATCGAACTGAAATATATCGATAGGTGAGGTGCTGGTATTCTCGTTTGCTGTGTTGCCAGCCGCCACAAGCTGACGCAGAGCATTAGACCAAACCGGTGTCGCATACTTTTCGGCTGCGTATTTATTAAAATCTGAATGTTTTCAGCGTTGCACCCTGGAATTAAATAATATCTCAAGAATTAAACAAAATATGTTGGTCATGTTTTTTGGATTGAACTCCTGCATTTAAATAAGTGAAAAAATCTATTTTTTAGTCCATTGGCAAAGTGTGCCGTCGTCATACTTCAAAGAGCTCCACCTTTTTTCAAAGAGAAATTAACTACAATAAAGAAGACTTTTGAAAAAAAATAACAATCTAAGCCCGATTTCAGAATGGATTACTCTATAAAATGCATATTCAATTAATTTAAGTTGAAATTATTTAATTTGAATGATCAAATTTCACTGAAAATTTTTTTAAAGTTAAGTTGATTTTCAACAACTCAGATTTATTAACACAAAGTTCAAGCCCCAGTGAATATAATACACTAAATATTTTTGTAAACTTAAATTAATGTTAAAATTCCGACTACGTGTTTCTAACAATTTAGTTGGACGTAACTTCAAAACAATCGCCATCAAAAGATTTTTGATTTGAGCAACTTTCTTAGGAAAAATATATCAAACAGCTTATTGTGAATTGCTTAAAACAAATAAAAAGATATAAGTGAAGAGCTTTAATTAATTCAGTGCACAAAAGGAAAGTTATTATAAGAACGGAAATATGGTATTTTTGGTAACTGGTATTTTCCATCAAGTATTCCAACGCTCGCCTGTGACAATGATTTTGTGGCCTTTGTTATTGTCAAGGAAACTTTGCTTCCAGTTGCCAGTAATACAGCCTTTTTTACAGGCACAACCAAAAATATTACACGAACTGCGTCCACAGTAGGTGCCCACTTGAGCCTTTCCATCGGCACAAACAGTAATGGTACAACCATTCGATCCTCTACGACCTCCAGCATCGGCACAATTTCCACTATCTATACGATAGGCCATAGTCAACGAGGCGCGACAACACTCCGCCTGAACACCTCCAAAGTAGCCCAAAGCACAGGCAAAAGCCAGCAGAAATGTAGTTAGTCTCATCTTTGTATCTGGCTCAAAACTGTTAGAAATGCAAGCCAAATGCAAGGTTTTTATACCAAAAATATTGTGGTCAGCAATGTTTGTAGGTCTTATCGTTTTTATTACAATAATTACATACGTTAATTGGTCATTCATGAGGCACTTTATATCCTTATCTTCTGGGTTATTCAATTGTCAATATTTACATTTCTATTGAGTCTTAGGGTAGATTCTCTTTCGATTAATAATATAGAGCTATTTACAGCACATATCTGTGTTTACCTATGGTCTAATTGGAATTATTTTTTTTTTTTTTTTTTACAATTGTTTTGTAAAATGCGCATTATGTTTTTTTTTTTTTTTTATTCTATTTTTTTATTATATTAAGCGTTGAATCCATACACTACAAAAATAGTAACATAACGACACAATTATAGTAATTTATAATAGGACCAAACCTTAAGCTAGTCGCATGAGGACTTGGGAGGGAGTGTCTTCTTAGTCTATCACTATATCTGCTAGTTTGCCTTCCAATCTGCTCCTCCAATATATGCAGATTCAAGTCACGGTGAAGGATGGTGCCGCGTACATAGTACGGGCAGTTCGTAATGGCCCGCATGGCACGACTTTGTAGTACCTTTATGCAATTATAGTTGGACTTTGCAGCTATTCCCCAAATCTGCACTCCGTATAGCCAGATCAGGGCTACACAATGCACATAGACTGCTCTTTTGGCTCTGAGGGACATTGTGCTTCAGATTGGTCCAAAGTTACGCCTTCCAATTGTATGGGTGGGGTATGGTCAATGAGGGTCTTCAAGGTGAAGCAGGGATTGGTAGCATTAAAATAATGACATACAATGAAAATTTTTGATTTGTTGTTTAATCGTTTTAATTAAAACTCAATTTAAATAGCATTGATAATTTTTTTTTTTATACAAGCTATACCATTAGCACTACTATTTTTAATGCTACTGATAATGTATATCATTATCACTGATATTTTTAATTCTAGTAAAGTTTTATTTTAATTAATATTATTTCTTTCAATTCTAATGAAATGACCAATGCATCACAAAATTAGTTATTTCGTCACAGCCCTGGTATATACACATATAGTATATTTCACAATTCATTTCAAAATCGTTTTAACAGCATAGTTTTTCGTTTACTTCTGCTTACAACTCAGGCTCATTTTTTTAATGTCCAGTTATAGTTTCTGATAACTATTTATATCAGGCTATTTTGAAGTAAAATCCTGGATAAACCATTTTTTTTTGGGTGTCAAATATTGTCTTCATTCAATATTTTCTTGACAAAAACTACTTAACCAAATATTTTTTTCTTACATTTCTGTGTATTTGTTGCTACAAAATTGTGAAGGTTTTTTATTTTTATTTATTTATATAATACTCGAAGTTATTGAAAAAATAACTATTATTAATTTTAAAGAGACAACTTCTAGTACCCGTCAAGTTCTTCTAAAATAATATTTCGTTATAAAATCGATAAGTACGAGTAGTTATGAGTATTTAGGCAAATTTATTAGAGCGGCAGAAAGCGAGTTCAAAACATTTGCTATTGCTGGCAGACAAAGAAAAGGAGAGAGAGAGGCATAAGATGAACAAAATATCATAAATAAAAGCACTGCAATTTGTTTATATTAAAATGTAGAGTCAAAAACGCGTCCTAACGTTCTGTACACAGATTTGCATTGCATTGCCGAATGTTGACTGCCAACAGAAATAACAACAATATGCAACTACCTACGTACGTACGTCTCTTGCCTCTTGCAATCTCCCTTTCCCCTTGCAACACTGAAGTATTGCATGGCCTGCTGTTTTGTGAATTATGCGCCTTCCGTTGCATGCGGCGGCATCAGAAACCGGAGCCAAGGCCCCGGAGTCTCAGTCAGAAGTCCAAATAATACCGAGACGCGCCTGGCTGCATATTTTTGCAGTCAGCAGGCGGCCCAACATTGCAGCCAACATCCTGCAGCCTCCCTTCCCAAGCTTCACCTCTCTCGACAATGTCTTCTGTATTATTTTTACAGCCACCCACAACAAAAGCCCCTCGTTTTTGTAATAAAAATGTCATAAATCTTGATTTCTTGGACTAAACCAAAAAGCATGCGATAGCGACATGGCTCTATCTGGATATGTGTATGCGTGGGTGTGTGTGACAGTGTGTGTGTGTCTGGCAATATAACTGTCTATTTATACTTACGACATAGTTGTGCATATGAAGTTCATTTTATTTGTTTTAGTTTATATTTATCTGCATACGTTGGAGAGTAATTGATGTATATTTATGCCAAATACTACCATTCACTTCAAAATTCGTATATTTTTTAAATGCTTTTATAATCATTTTAAAGAGCGAAATAATAATTGAAATAAATATGTATTTTCATAGCGTTTTAGTTTCTAAATATTTATATAAATTTAAGATTTTAAAATAAAAATATAATTAATAAAAATACTCATTAGTAGTACTTGTAGTACTTTAAAAATATTTTAAATTTATGGTATTCATGTTAGAACGTCAGTATTATTCCATTAGGATCCGATAATAGACATTTTTTTGTTTGGAATTTAAAATTTCCTTTCAAAAATTTACTTTGAAATTTAAATTAAATTGAAAGAGAAGTTTGGCACATCAGGATGTATCGCTAAGAAATATAATAATCAATTTAAACAGCAATACTAAAATTTAAATTGGGTATCTATCATGTGTGGTCCCGTGGCTCTGTTGTTAGAGTCGCCGACCTGTCACATATATAGAACTACAGTTTGAAAAATAGCTGGGTTTGAACCCTGCCCCTGCCATGATCAAAAATCTGTAATTTACCTTTTCTATTTATTCTTAAAAAGACACTGAAAATGCTTTAAGTAGCATGAAGAGTGCTCATAATTATAATAATAATAAACGTATAAAAAAAAAACATCAAAAAAAGTATCTATCATGTGAAATGTGTATATTATAAATAAAAAATTATTAATTAATTTTGTCGAATAAAATGTGTTGTATAAAAAGAAAAAAGATTAGAATATACTAAAATATCAATCAACAAAAAAATACGTTTATAGATAAAAGCGTGCAATTAATGAAATCACTTCAGAGATAGATAGACAAACTGTTTATAAGGAGGGAGCTATCATTGCGAGAAAACATTCAAAAAGAAACCCCCAGCAATATGAGAATAATAACTCTATGTCTTTTGGTGCTTGCATCGGCCAGCTGTCTGCTCGGCAATGTACAGGTAAGGATTAAAAGATGTTGTTGGTAAGACGTTGTTGTTTATTAACTTGGAAACTTTTTAGTCAAGTGCTCCCCAGTCCGTTGGCTTCGAGGAGGTGCAACCTTTTGGCTTTGGGGATATCCTGAAGACGATTTTGACCACGGTGCGTGGTGTGAACTGTACCATGAAACAGGTCATTGAAGTAATGGCTGCAACGACCAGATATATTGATGCTATTGATGCCTGCGGCACTGCTGTGCCCAAGGATATTGCCAAAATAATTAAAAGCTGCCTCAACATTTACGATATCTGTAACGATATCATTCATCTGAACAGTACGATCTGCGCTCATGAGGAAGGCGCAAAGATGACCGGCCTCAAGTGCACCGGAGAACTGTTTTTGGCTATAATGAAACTGACACGCAATATCAACGTCGCTTTGAAACTGATGGCCAAGCTGCCCTTCGATACGGAAGAATGCTTTGTTGATGCCACCAGGGTGGTGGAGGCCAGTTACAAAGACTTCATGCCTAATGTTCAGCTCTGTGTCCATGACATGTAAATTCCGTCAAAGTATGAATAAAATTAAAAGTTTTTAAAAGCAATTTCAATTATTATTGTTATCAATTCAGTTTTTTTAAGTAATATTTAACCCGAAAACACTCGTTAAGTACAAAAACTATTATTATAAATTATCAGCATTGATCTGAATTGACTTGATCAACTTCGGCTGGAATTAAAGCTAGCTATCTATCTGACTGAAATTTCAATTTCAAAATTACAAAGTTCATAATCAATATTTTAGGACCATTTTTAGTAAATTAAAAAATTAAACCAGAATATTAAAAAAAAGGTACTTAGATTGATGATTTTGTTTATAAACGTAATTAAATCTTTCAGACAGTCAGTCAGGACAAAATAATAAATATGAACATGTATTCCTTTACGCATTTAGCAGACCTTTCGTCTATTGACACCCTCTTATCCCAATAAAAGAACGAATCTTTTGTCTTGGCATAATCAACCCGGTCAGTCTCTTATCTTTTTAAATGAACAGATAGTGTTGGGTTATATAGAAAATGTTTATGAGTTTCAATACAATCGTCGCAATTAAAAACTTATCTCTATAATATATATTATAATTATATTTACTATCAAAATATATATAAATAAATAAAACAATTAATAGCGTTATCTCAAGAGATATTGAGTAGGCAATACCTTACAGTACTTAAGTACAATAAGCTAAGGGAAAAAATGAAAAAATTTACCAAAAACCAATAAAGATTCTCACGATCAATAAAATTTGGTCAGGTTGTAAAAGACCACTCCAGATGCATATTCTGTCAGCTTGGCTCAGATTTCAAATTGCTTTCAACTTTTTGCAATACTCCAAATTCAAATCAATTTATGCGTCTCAGAGGGTGCTAGATATTGATTTTAATTCCATATACTCAGAAAAAAATCCGGTCGAAACAGTCGACACAGCGTGACACTGTTTGTTCATAGTTCACGAACGTTTGTTCATGAAATGTTGTAAACATTTGGTCTTTTTTTAGTTTCGTAACGAAGTGGTATTAGACTATGAACAATTTTGAAACTATAGTTTCTTGATAAAATATTCCTAAAATTATATATTTTATGTATAAAAATATTTTTGAGTTATCGTAAAAATTTTAAGTAACACTATAATAATGTGCAAAATCAGATGCAATTTTAAAACAATCCTAAAAGTATGCTCTACCGTTGTGCTACGAAATGTGGAGCACACCTTCATTAACATAAGACTAAATAAAACTGGAGTAAAACATCGATTATATACTATCGTTGCATTTGTTGCTACATATATTTAAAAACATCGTCACATCTTAAAAACAAAGTTTTCACGATTACATGATTACACGAATTTTGTAAAGAATAGTTTCGTTAAGCTAATTGTTACATACACTGGCATGGAATTCATTTTAGGCATAATTCTTAATTAACTCAGTATCCGAAATAAGTGGACGCAATCGATTTTTTCTAATTTGATTAACAGCTAAAATGCACGCTTCTGTGTCCGTCGTGTGGCAGATTTATACATATTTATCTTATCACAAATGAACATCACTAAAGAGCATCTCGATGCTTCAGCTCGTTATCAAGCTGCGCTGATTACAAAAATTTTGTTTTTGACTTAAACATTAAAAATAATTTAATTAAAGTTAGAGCATTAAATTTAGCAAATTTTTATAAGTACGTCAGGTAAAAGTTAATGCGATTTTGTCATTTATAAAATTTTCGTTTCTATCTTTCCATTTCTTTTAGTTTTTGTTGTTTAAATTAAGAAATTATCACAAATTGTTTTGTAGCGTTTTTTGTCAATAAGAGTTTTTTTTTGTTGCTAACTTTTTTCTTTGTTTGTTTTTTTTGTCAATAATTCGATGAGGCATAAGCTGAGGATTTTGTTGGGTTCTTCATCCATATCACCAGTGATCCATATCACGTATACGCTCTACGGGCGGATTACTGTAAAGTTAATTTATCAAGTGTTAAAATAAGATTTAAATCGGATTTATTATATGATTCTTACGGCAGCATTCTCGACAGTGTATGCTTATGCAGTGGTGAGATTTGCATTGCGGCGGAGGCGATGCTAGAGCCGGAATCCTGCGACAGCGTGCGTTGCATGTGGTGCATGGGATGCGTCACCACCGGACCACCGCCCACAAATTGCAGCTGTTGTTGATGATGATGCTGGTGCTGATGTTGATGCGGTTGTGGGTGTGCAGCATGATGTACGGAGTGCTGTGAATGTGGTAAGTGCTGGGCACGGCGGAAGGGATGGCGCCAGGGACTCTTGGGAACATCACCCTGAAAGGCCTTATTTTCAACACCGCTGCTAGAGACACCAGCAGGGCTGCCACGTCGAGGCGCTGTGGCCTGCATGTCACGTGCCTTTGAACTCAGGCGGCGGAGTATACGGGAACCAAGGCCAGGAGGATCTTCCAGCCCTCGACTATTGCGCGGCTTGCGATAGCGCACATCGCTGGACTCCTCCAGGATGACATGGCGATCATAAGGTGTGCCATAATACACCTCCAGCACAGTGGAGAATGTGTGTGGCCACACCAAATCAATGATGGAGATAAGAACGCCCACAATAAAGCAGAGAATACCTATAACACAAAGTGTTAGTTGATATTAGCTTATAGAAGGGTTTCACATTGTTATTTAAAATCTTAAGGAAACCAAAATTCAATAAGAGGAAACAAAAGCTACAAGATTTAAATTAGAAAAACATTCAGAGTGCAATTATGGCATTGTTTCCCATATTGGTATTCTTGGGTCCATTTTTCAAAGCCATTTTAAATTTTAGCTAAAATTATTTTAAATTTAATTATTTTCTATAGATTTTTCGTTAAAATATCTTTCAGTTGGTTAACTAAGACCTAAACAATGAAATTGGTATTCTTTTAGTTAACCTTATCTTTACTCACCTGCCACAAGTACCAGCCAGTAACACCAGCCGAAACGAAACTCTAGGCGACCGCCCTCCAGGAATATACACAGCGGTCGCTGGGGCAACAGGCAGTGATAACCGATAGCGGTGCAGACCAAGAGCGCACCTGTTAGTGCTTTGAGGTAGGCGCCATATCGTGGCACTGCCAATAGCAACAGATTCATCAGCAGCCAAGAGGCCAACGATGCCCACAGCATAATGCTGGCAAAGTAACCTGCGGCTCGATACTGCCCACCCCACGAGAATCCCTCACGGCCAAGACTAAAGTACTCGGCCACTGTGAGTATGGGAAAAGGTAATCCCCGTTGCAAGGCCAGACGATAGTTGGCGCTCATATCGTTGGCGCCCTCCCACGTGAAACGCTCATTGTAATCAATATCTGGCGGTGTCCAATTGCCAATCGGAATGGCTGCAGAAGAGAGAAATATAAAAATTTAATACTACTTGATATCTAATTGCATTTAACAGAATTTCAAGAGTCATAGTAACAAAATAATACTTTTTCCCTTTAACAGTATTTAAATGTTATATTGTTCTTTAAGGAACAATTCTTAAGATTTTTGCATTGCATCTTATACTACCCAAGTTATTTCAATTCACAACAATTCATATGGTTAATTCTTTAATTTCGAATGCGACAAAGTGATAAAAAAAACATGCCAAAACCATTTTTGGTTTAGTCAAAAATAATTCGGTTGTTGATAAAGAAGCACAATAATTTGTACATATTTTCAGGGTATTCTAAGGTCAAACACTTCTTAAAAAACTGCTTTGTGCTATTAAGGATATAAACACATAATTTATTGTATTTTTAATCTGTTTACTGAATTAAATGACAGACCAAACTATTTTTTAGTTCATTTACGAAATCATCAAAGAGGAATATCTAACTTGGATTTGGAATACGATTCATATTCAACGTTCGCATGTTGTTGACTTTCTTGCCTACTTCTTCTTCGGATCGCCACAAAAACAGATCGTCTCTCAACCTTAGTTATTTTCTTTGTTTATTTTTTCATTTTTTGTCACTCGGTGGCAGACACTTTGGCAGCATGCGCGCCTCTGCAGCAGAACAACACCACAAACAATAACAGTAATATAAACATGTATATATGTATGATTAAGATGAAGACCCAATTTAACAGCTCAAAAAAAAAAACAACACCAGAAAACAAATTCATGAAAATAAGATTAATGACCTGCATAAACAAACGCTTTTAGAATTAAAAGCAAAAATCTGCTCAGAGAGTTTTGCTCGTGGGGTGGGCGACGATCTTAAAAGATTTTTGGATTTTTTGAAAGGCAAAGTCGCAAATTAGGCAAATATCAAAGACGAAGACAACGACAAAGCACGATTTGATTAAGTTTCTCCATGGGGCGGCAAATTTATACAATGTTCGATTAGTCAGCTGATGACTCACTAAAGAGCCCAAAAAAAAATATATTTCCAAATTATTAAACTGCTTGAGAGGAACAAAAAATTTTTTTTTTAATTATTCTAATTTTACAGAAACTTGTTAATAAACGCTAACAAAATAATTAATAAGAAAACATACATACAAGGTGGGATCTATACATACATCTTCTATATAACTTGAGCATAGCGTACATAAATTTTATTTTTTTTTAAAACAATTCCTTTTGAATCTTTTATTAAGTGTTTAATTAAGTAAGCTATAATTTTGCTAATCAATTCTCAATAATTAAAAATGTATTTAAGACTACTCGAAATAATAATAGCTTTGAGTCTCTTAAATATACTATATTTACTGTTACATTCAAAATGAATTAATATAAAAGTACTATGATTTTAATTCGAAATAATGATAATATAGCTGAATATTATTTTTAATAAAGCTGTATATATGTGTACATTACATAATTAATTGTTTTTTATCTCTATAGCCTATATTAATTTTGGCTACTTTCCAATGATATTTTTGGGACTTTCGGCAGAATTGAAGCTGAAATTACATTTTTAAATTAAGTACTTAAAAATAATTTACAAATATAAAAAAGAAGGCGCAGAAAACAATAAGGCAAGAGCATTTATATTGGCCTAGAATATCCTAGAATATTTGTTGGTAAAAATCTGTTGATAAACACATTGAAATAGATTATAACACTCACAAAAAGGCAGAATTGAAGGATCAACCCTCGTAGATTCATTTTAATATACAGAGTCTGTATTACAGACAAAAAAATATTTAAACGAGCCGAAGGCGCGTGCTCTGCAAACCGGAAAATGTTGACGAATGTTAAACAAAATATGCAAACAAATGTTACGCACACTTCAATTGATTATGTGATGTGGTTGCTGTTGTTGCACTATTGAGCCGCTCACTCGACTTGGCTTTGGTTTGAGATTGTTGCCGTAGTTATGTAAGGTTAGCTACGTTGAGCCATTGACAATGAATTGCAAGTGCAAATAACACCGTTCAACGTGGGCTGCGAGCGGCATGCAGCGGGGTGTGTTGCACGTTACGCATACGCAGCGTGGCCGTCAGTTTGACGATGCAACAACCAGCTGCAACAATTTCCGGCTGTGACAGGAAGTCATTTTTCAATTGCATTAAATATCTGCGAAGGTTGCAAATTAACATCGTTGCTGTTGTTGTTGATGCTAGAAGTGAAGGCGTTAAAGTTGCTAGAGTTACGACAAGGGTTGTCAAATGAACCGTTGCATGGGTGTTTTTGAGTTTCGAGTACATGCAGCCGTTCGAATGACTTTCATTGACGTTAAGTGCTTAAATAATTTGTAAAAACAATTGAAAATTTGAAGCAAATTCCACTACAGTATTTCCTATTGTTGATTGATTATCAAATTGTGTGTAGCAGGTGAACTAAACTAGTTACAAAGAGTATATTTAGCAACAATGCACCACATTTTTGAGTGATGCATTATCTTGAACTAAATTTATATGAAGAAAATTAATTTTTGATAACAACTTAAAAATTTATAAATATTGGATCATCGTCAGATATTATCGAAATAACACAATGCAACAAAACACTTTGCAAACATGTTAGCCACAAAGTTTTCAATTTATCAAAATAACACTAGTCAACAGCCAATTTTTTGTATACATATGTGGAAATGAAAAGTCCTTTAATTTCGAGTTTTATGAATTAAGTTACACGCAAAAAAGTGCCGTGCCGACTGCCGAATTATTTTTAGTTATAATTACAATTTTTATATAAGTTATATATTAAATTGAATACTATTCGTCACAAAATTGGATATCAGAAATTTTTGCGGCGTCTTGTCTTTCGTCACTCGACTTTTACCTCGTGCAGAAGTTTTTTTTTTTGTTTAAAATTCATTTCTGTGTCAAAGGAGCCAATAGATACGATTATATAACTGCCTAGACTGCTGTTTATTTGTAGTCTGGCGAATTAAGAATATTTTGCCAAAGATTGATCCAACAGTGATGTCAAAATAAAGCTTAGACATAATTTTAGGCACAACAAAGTATCGTAACTGCTTTACTTCGAGAAGGCTGAGTAAATTCCATATAAGCACAAGAAGTCTTAAAGTTCAAGAGATCAGAAAGTCACAACAGTCTAATTATTTGGATTATATTGTTAGACAAGTATTTGATCTGAAAGCACCCCTCAAATTTTTTATATTTCTAAAAATAGTTAAATCCAACAAATTTTTTTTTTTTTTTTTTTTTTAAATTATGTTCTAAGAATCATAAGTGATAAAATAAAATAAGTAATAAAAAATATATATACAAGAACCATTTCTCTCGTTGCAAAATAAGTAAATTTGTTTATTGCGGGAAAACGATTGCCAGCGGTATATACTTAATTTTGCACTTATATATGAACGCTATATATATTGTTGAACGGTGTATAACAAAATCGACTCATATAAAATTAAGCTTAACTTTTATATGCGTTCAACAAGTAAAATATTGTCATTTATAGGAATTCCCACTCTTATAAACGAAATTCTCATATGACTCATAAGCCCCCCCGTAAGCCTTAAGTGTCAATCGACTCAGAAGCATGAGAAATCTGCTCGCTTGAATTCCCAAAAATGGCATATACGTCTAACAACAAATTAGTTACTTAAAAAAAACCTTAGAATGTAAATTCATAACTAAATGCTGTCAACATGAACATAACAACAATTATATAAATCGTCAAGTCAGCAGCTGGAAAGCTGTCGGCGTCTGCCATGACAATTCACAATTTGGCCTTAAACTCGACACAAGGTTAAATCTGAACTCGGTGATCACGAAAACTGCACCGAAAATGGCAACCAATCGACAAAAACCCAAATCCAAAAAAAAATAATATAAAATATAACCAAAAGTGCGTCGACTGTCTACGCACAGACTGCTATCGATCATATGATCTCGATATGATTTCCCAGTAGGTGGCTCATTGAAATTCTTTGTAGACCGGTGACTTGCCTCAAGTTGAACCGGTTTCATTTGTTGCGTCTATTTCGAATAGTTAATTGATCTCTTTTATGCATTAGATCTAAGCCCCATTATGATGCAGATTTTTGGGAAGTTGTAAGGGGAAAAACGAGGGAATGTGAAATTCAAAAGGTTAACAAAATAAAAAACAATCAACAGAAAAGAGAAAGAGAGAGTTATGAAGAGCTAACCTGCAAAATAACGAGAGTGTGTTCCAAAGTCGAAATTAAATCTATCGAATTATCTATCCGAAATTATACTATACGAAAAAAATACTAAAGGGTTCTGTGGAACTTTAAACTAATAAGCCTTATAAATTCAGTGTCAAATAATAAAAGTAACAATCAGTCTCTTTAAAAAATTTGACACTCTAATAAAGTTGTTTCTCTAAAAATATACATTCCTGGTAGGGAATGAAAATTACCATATCTACTGCAATAAAATTGATGTTTTTCAACTTGAAACTTGAGGCAGAGAACGACGCAACTCGCGCTTAAGTACAGACAATAACAACTACATGGACAACTACAACAACAAAAATAAACGACAACGAGCAACAAAAATAATAAATAAATAACATTTTGGTTATGACTTTTCATAATTTTAAGTGATGATTATGCTGATTTTTTCATGTTGACTTTACTGCCTGTCAAAAGTTCGAAAGAGAGGGAGCGCGAGAGGGGGCTGCTGTGTGTATGAAGGGGAGTTGTTTCACTCACAATACAAATAATTTAACAGCAACAGCAGCAAAAATGAATTAATGATCATTTGACAATAGACAATAGGCAAAGGCACACGACACAGCAACAACAACAACAAACTGTTATGTTTGCCTCCCTTATGTCAAAAAAAAAAAATAAGCACCCCTCTCCCATATCTTTCAAAATGTACAAATATATACTAGACAAATATATGACTGTTCCGCATCTGTCATCATTTTGACAACTCTCGAGTGTCTCATGCCCAAAATAAGAAAAAACTTGTAAATGGAATTGACGCATTTTAAAAATAACTAAAAAGAAAAATATATCAACGAAGTACTCTTAACTTTTTTAAAAATCACGGAGATTGAATACCCTGGCAAATATCACTTCTAGCACTTCTGTTACTACTAATACTACTGATATTAAAATTTCTACTAGTACTTCTACGCCAATCCTGAGACTATTACCATTTAAAAACTATTAAGACATTTATACTATTTACAACATTACAATTATTGTTCACAACATATTTGTATTACCCATACTATTTAGACTATAACCTCTCTACTACTTCTTCAACTACTACTACCAGAACTATTTGTCCTACAACTACTACATCTGATATCTCAACTACTTTTATTTCTGTTTCCAATTTTATTTCGACTACTTGCTGTTCCCCCATTTAGTTAACAAATTATTATACCTTAAGCAAGAGAATAAAAGTCACTTTTAAGCTTAATATTCTAACCAAAACGTAAAACGACTTCGAAAAATAACTTTTGATGGACATTTGGGTTGGCGTACTTAAGCTATACATACAATAGTCGACAGTACTTTAAAATTGAGATACGGGTCAATATCTTAGCAGTAAATTACAGGAATAAAATCATATGTGAAGTAAAAATGTAAAAACATACTAAAATAGTTTTATTTCTACTATAATAAGTAAAATGCAATAACTGTTGATAGTTAAGTTATTAACAACATGAGCAATTTATTTTCTTCTAATTCGGTAAATAATAATTTCTTAAAAATTTACATTTATTATCATTTAAATTATGAATTTACACAATTTATATATTTGATTTCTTGATTTATATATTATATTAACAATACTAATCTTAATTGATCTGATTGGGTTTTCCCCAATCCTAGCAACAAATGTTGGATCATTTATAATTTCTGCTTACCCCAGATCTAACTTTAATTTTTTTTTCTTTACAGTTCATAATTTATTTTTAATTGTATTTGTATTTTTAATCTTTAACTTAATTTTTATACTTGGTAATTTTTTCTTTGCCGACTGCTTTTAGTCGTGCATAAATAAATAATAAAATTTAAAAAAAAAAAAAATATTTTATATTAATAATATTAATGAAGAAACATATTTGTCTCGTTTGATTAAAGGAATACTGCAACACCCGTTGTAAAGTCGACAATTTCGATTTCCCAAATGAAAACCGCACACCCACAACACTATTCGTCAATATACAATGCAATGCAATACCCATAAAGCCGAATCTATCCAAATGGATATTGTAAATGTCATAATCATGTATCATAAATTGCAGTTGGAGAACTTATGGCAAATTGGCCGTCAAGACGTAGCCGCACAATCATTATTTAAATCAACGTCAACGTCATCATCATCATTATGCTCATTATTGTGATTATTATTTTTCATCATTATTATAGTGGCAATAACAATGCATAAGCCTTAGCCCAATTATTACAGCTAGACATTTGATACTTTTGACAGACTTTGATTTGACTTGCTTGAAAATGCTTAAGCTTCATTTTCAATTTGAATTTGAATTCGATTCGAAGAGCAACAATTAAGTTGTCAGCCTGGTCTATACTGAACTACTCTATAAAATCATCCTGCCACGGCTTGACATACGCAATTATCATATTCAAATAATCAAATATTCAAAAATCAAGTGTAAGAAAAAAAAGTAATAACAAACCCAAAAATATGTACATGGAAATACTTCATCAGTCGCTGCCTTTTGCGAGTCAACTTGAGCAGCTTCATTGTGCCCTTTTAGCAAAAACGCCCCCAAACTGACACACGCCCACAAAGTGGCACACGTATACATAAATACACTCAAACATAATCAAGCACTCATACAAATACACACACGAACAAGTCATAACAATGGCAACTCAAAGCGATTTGAAATGAACATGAAGCACTTTTGGCAGCGTCAGTTTTGTTGGTGCTACTGAAACATGGCGAGAAGGGAGAGCGAGTTGGCTGTGAGGTTGGAAATCTGTTATAGTCAAAAACCAATATGGTAACCGACATAATCGTTGGCCAGGTGGATAGCATTGCAGTTATGAGTCAAGAGTTTTTCGCTTTCCATCATTTTGAAAATCATCAAAGACAGACAAGGAAGATCAAGTGAATAGAGTTTCTCAGGATTCCTATGAAATTGGTAACCGTTATAGGAAAATAAAACGAAAATTATATTTTAATGAAGCAATCACTTCAATTGTTGTCCAATGTACGGCAATGTTTGTGTATTCCAATTAAATAAATAAAACAAATGTTTAAAATGTTTTTACTTATAATATTGCCTTTTTCTAATATCCATCTGCACTCAAGGTTTTATAGAGTATTCCAACTTAATTTACCTCAACTTCCTTATTTTGCGCTTATTTATAAGCCTGTTTATATACGAATTATATAGTTCCGGTTCAAATAACTTGAACAGGTTCCAAAATAATCAAAAACCAGTTCAAACCTTTTTTACTATGTATTAATAATTTACTCATTTTTCTGCACTGTCGGAGGTTATAACTGATTAAAAAAAATTAAAATAATTTCTCTTCGTTCGACTTCCTCATTTATTGCTTGATTTAACAATTTTATATTTATTCAGTTAAAGTTCATATAATATTAAACAGTTCCAAAATGGGCCATAACCGGATCACACTATTTGTATTCAAATGCAAGTAATAGACAAAGGCTTAATAATTCAGTTTCGGATCACGTAATTTAATTTTGTCTGATAACCTTTTCAAATAAGTCTATGCTAAACATTACAAATATTTGTATTGTTAAATTTTAACAATGCTTGTCTGCCCCGATTTTAACAGAGTATTCAAACTCCTGTTGATTCAACATTTTCCCAATAAGGGCTATTGGCATTGTGATATGTAAGTTATACTAAGACTGACTGACTGGCTGACTGCATGTTTGGTGTAGCATATGGCCAGGATTACTTCTTGACTGCTTCATCGACTGGTTGGCATTTCAATTGATTTACTGCGGCAGCTCAAACATCCATTTCACCTTTTCTATTGTACTGTTTGAATGTTTGCACATCAAGTGCATGAACAAATGTGTGAGTGACTGGCAGACCAACTGACTGAATGAGTGAGTGAAACAAACAAGCAAATACTAGTATGAGCTTACATATTTGTATATATTTATATATATGCATACATATATGTGTATCTGTATAAATACAGTTGAGAGGCAGCGCGTTAGCAGTCACTTGGCGAATATTTCCGCAGGTGTTGAGTGGCATTTCATTTGATTGTTGTTGTTTGCTTTTGTTATTGTTGTTATTGTTACTGTTGTAGTTGTCTGTTGAGGGAATCGTGACATGGAGCTTGACTTGGGACTTGGCCGCAGAGCACACAAATCCAAAAGCCTGCGCTCTCAAATGACGTCATTGCCGTCGATTGGCAAATGTTGTTCGAGCCGGTTAAAAATGTTTAATTTTTTATTGTTAACGACTTCCACAGAGGCAAATCAATTAGCCAGCCCAAATTGCAACTGCAATAATGGCTACCAAAAAACAAAAATAAATAAATAAACAACAGACTATCAAAACAACGAGACCAAAATTTAATTAAAATCTTTGGCGGCCGATTGAAATCTTGTATGAAAATTGCTCAATTGTTTGCTGGGCCAACTTGCGACATTTTGAAGCCGACTCTGCCACCGATGGCGTTTATCTTCCGCTTGGCATCTCACTCGGCAAAGGGGCACGACAACGGCAACGACATCACCCCAAAGACGGAGCTTGGCATATTTTTTTCCTAATGAATTAAAAACTCTTTTGGCAATACATTCATAGTCATAAACCAGGCGAATCAACAAAAGCTATTCAATCAACGGCACCAAAAAGGAGGCGGGCTGCATGGAAGTTGTTCGTTGTGAGTATCGTTTCTGTCGTTGTTATTGTTGTTGTGGCTGTTGATTTTAAGTCGACTGATTCAACAACAAAAATAAACAGTTTTCATAAAACTTACAGCCAGTCAATCTTAAAAAACATGACGTTGACGAGGGCAGTTTCAAAACTAATAGAGCTTGATGAAATAATTATATTGATATGTGCTTAAAAAAAATTCGGAACTAAAATTCAGTGATATTCTGACAACTGAATTGGACTTTTTAAACCGCCAGCGAAATCTTAACAGCTGTGACAGCTCTTATCGATAGTCTTAAAAAAAATAACAAACATAAATTATTTATAAAATGTGCTGTAAAGGAAGATTATTACTGATCTAAACTGTTCGCAACAGAATTTTTTCTACAAATCCATGTGAATCGCTTATCTTTAAATTTACAACAGTGGTTTATTAGCTTTCATAATCATATTTTTAACCAATATATGCTTATAATTTTATTTTCACATCTTAGAGTATTACTTTAAAAGAAATAAACTATTAAAAACTATTTTCAAAAGATCTATGTCTAAAAGTTTCTAAACATTTTTGTTTAAATAATAAAAATTAATAATAATAATATAACACATTTCATACATATTTAATTAAAGTTTGTAACTCTTTTAAAAGAGTTGTTAAAACGAAACATTTTAATCGTTTAAGCAATTAAGTGCATTTTAAAAAACGGTTCTTTATATTCTACGAAAAAAAACTATTATTTTTCATGATTTCGTTTTCTTTTGGTATTAATTTTTTTTCATTAATAGTCCTTTATATGAATTGTATAAAAATAAACTGTATTATTATTAAATAATTGTTATTTTTCAAGTGTCGATTAAGTGTGGTCACCTGCATTTAATATATTCCCTCTAAACTTTTGTTCATACTCGAATGGTATATGTCTTAAGTAAATGTAGAATATATCAAACGGAAAAGCCGAAAAACTGTTCGTCTCGTACAATCATAAAATTAATATACAATTGGTAGTCAACTCACCCGTCAGCGTTACATTGACATGCATGAGGCCAATGTGGGTGCCGATTCGTGCCGGCAGCTTCTCGCGTGAGAAGGCTTTGTATGGTGCAATGATGGTTGCATGTGCCACATGCCACGCAGAGCCCAAACGGGTGACTGAAAGGAGATGAGATAATGCAAAAGCAAAGTAATAGAATAAGCAATTGGCATATGCAAATAAAGAGTTAAGGTCACCGGGTACTCACTCAGTATGACTAGACCCACAAAGAGGCTCAATGTAACCGTCGAGAATGTTGTGAATTTCTGTGAACAAGAAATCAAATTAAGATTATGATGCATTTGTCACTGGTATTTGGGTGTAACTATCAACTTGATATGCAAATTTTAATGCCTTTCCGACGGCCAACTTCAATTAAAATTTCAATTGCATAAGACCCATCCCATCCATGAACGATTTAAAGCCAGTTATGGCAAATTATGGCCGAAGACTTGGCCAATTGGCTGCCATCTGTTTGGCGATAATTGAATGAGTCTCTCTCTCAATTGGCCAAAACTAACTAACTTGGGTAACTGGGTAACTGAGTAACCAGCCAGAGAAAAGGGCGCGCCACAAACAGGTTATATATTCGTAGAGATTTACATCAGACATCTAATGAAAACGTGCCGACGATTATGATTACAGTTGTCAGTTTAATTACAAGTAGACAAGGCGGCAGTACCGTGAGAACTTACTGCGATATACGTACTAGACGATATCATTAAGTTAATTAAATAGTTATGTGTATTGGTAAAGTATAGAACTGGTTCTTTGGCATTGGATATTAGTTTAAAAATACTAAAGTCCTTGGCATGATAAACTGGTTCAAGGAATAAATCAATAGAACTTAAGAGCTCTATCTGATCTAAAACCAACTTTGGCACTTTGTTGAGAAATTTGATAATACTTAAAAACTTAAAAAAATTCAGTAAAGATAAACTTTACTTAAGATGAATAAAAGAAACAACACTTGCTACTTTTAAAATAGCTTCAAGATATTTTTTAAAAAAATAACTTTTGCGCTTTTCTTTTAATGCCAAAGATCTTATTTGTTTAAACTGTTTCGAAGTCACGAAAATCAAGTGTCATAAAATTAGTTTCAGTTTCAACAAAATTTTTAAGCTTGGATATATTTTTATATAATCATTAAATGCATTCAAAATAGATTTCATTTTTTTTTAATCAACTTGAAAAATAAATCGAAAAGGTGAGCTAGGTTTGTCTTTTATTGTAAAGGAATTGTTCAATGGCACCTGATTACATATTAAATAAATTTATTTATTGCATTAAATATATCAATTTATAGTCACAAAGTTCTGTGACTCCGATGTCGAAAAATCTCTGATAATTCTCTGTTGCTAGACCCCGTACTTAAAAAAAAAAAGTACAGGGGTCTATTGGGTTTGTTTTAACGAATATGGAATGAAGAAGGAGAAGAACAATTTAAAAGCTAGTGACACCAAATTTGGTATGAAGATTCCTCAATATTGCAGGCAGATCCAGTCTGCTTTTTTTTTTAATCGGACCAATATATCATATAGCACCCATAGGAACAATCAGTCAAAAATCAAGTTTTAGTATGAAAAACTTTTTTGTTTAATGATATATTGTAACCAAACTGATGCAAAAGGCATAAAACTTGGTTTTATATATCCTGTCCAAAGTTGATTCAAATCGGACAACTATATCATATAACTTTCATAGGACCGATCGGACGAAAATCAGGTCTTAGTAAAAAAAACTTTTTTCCATTATTAGTTTTTGCCATAGTAAGTACGGGGTCTCCGACAGTCGAGTATGCTCGACTGTAGCACCGGCCGACTAGATTTTAAAAAGCAATTGTCATAAAATCCGTAAAGATTTGTGGAACACACCTGTTTATATAATTTAACTTTAATTTTCTGTGAAACAGGTTTACTTTAATCACTCGACAACATTTTAAATGTATGAGAAATTTAATTTGAAGTTTATAAACTTTTCTAATCACATAAAGAACATACACTATAAATGAATAACGCACCTGTTTTCTTACACCCGGAAATATGACCAGGAATGCCACATAGAATGTGGCAAAAAGTACAGACACGGCCACAATGGATACATCCCCAGTAACGGGTGTTCGATTTGAGAATGAATATAGCGTTGGACCGCCATCGTCTCGAAATGCGTCGAACCAGCCCTTCATTTTTCTGCGTCTTATATGCTGGTATCTGCAAAAAGTATAAAGCAATTGTATGCAAATAGTTAGTTACGGGTTTTTAATAGTTAATTGAAATGTCTGCAAATATATTTTAATATCTTATGGATAGATGCGAGCAAGACTCAATTAAAAAGATTTACATACTTCTTCATGTGCGTGCTTAAAAACAAAGATTACCTAAGCCAAGATCAAAAGCCTAACTCACCGTGGGTAGATACGACTAACTCCGAGTACAGATAAATGTATACATTTATATGTACAGATGCCAGCTGCCAGTTGGAAGTTGCCAGTTGCCAGCTGCCAAGTGGCAGATGGATTTGCACTTTTGCGCCTCGGCTCGTGACTAAGCGTTTAGTCTCCAGATACAGATCCCAAACCGAAATCGAGACTAAGACATAAAGACAAGTGACAGGCAGCTCAATGCAACAAACGAAACGCTAAATTAGTTGAATAAACAGAGTAATAATGAAAGGGTCTATAAAAAATTATAGACTGATTTAAGCCAAAGTACCGGAAGTGTAAAAAACTGAATAAAAATATGAAAATTAATAACCAAGCTAAAAGATGTTATTTAACGCAAACAAAGGAATTTTATTTCCAACACTCTATAAAGTTTAGCTTGCGGCTTTGAAAATGTAAGATTCAGAAACAAAAAAAAAAAGAAACCAGAAATACTTAAGATTTAGAACCGGATTCAACGACAAACAAATTAACAATCAAACTCGTTGGGGGGTGGGTAACAACAACAATTATAAGAGAACAAACGATAGAAACAGAAAAAGAAACCATCAGATGTTGTTTAGAATGACGTAGTCAAAAGTTAATAATTAAGTGGCGATGAAATTGAATTGAGTAAGTGAGTATTAATAATAATAGGTGTAGCTTAAGCATAACGAATATTTAAATACCCTAGCTTAATGCTGTCCATACAAAATATGCTAACTAAATTATGAGCTGCGGCTCATCATCTGAAAGTTGGATTCGGTTTTAAATTTAACGAAATAAAAGCAATTTAAAATATTTTTTCCAAATATTTTAATTATATTTACCATTAAAGAATTTTTGCCTTAAAGAACCATAAAATTATCCGATAGCTAGCTTTTATATAGATTAAGACCTACACATGATTTAAACTTGTAGAAGAACAGTTTATAATTTATAGGACGGCTAACAAATAATTTAAGCATGTTGCAGACTATAGATACACGTATGTAATATATTATGGTAACATCGATAATTATCGATCACACAACAATTTGCCCGGAATGCTCGTTAACTCAATTATTGTTAAAAAAGCCAGAAAGTGATCGGCAAGTAGATTAGCTGTAATATTTATATATTTTAGATCTAATCGATTATTGAGAAAAAAAGGCATATATATCACATTCATCTGTTTAAAATTGTTAAAAAGAAATAGCAATAGTTTATTATAGCTCCTTTAACCATGTTGTATTTGAAGGGTATACAAAAGAGAATCGCGCATACGCAAGGTGTTATGTGCGCAAGCACGCGGATGTAAGTGAGTCTGGGATATTGAAGTCTTGAAGTATCTTCGGAATTGTGGGATTTTCCCATATCACTCAATACAAGTTCTGGCATCATGTGAAAGTCAAGTGGCCCGAGGGGCAATGTGTGGTTGTCCTACTAAAAGAGATTTAATGATATAATGCCCCAAGCTAGAAATATTACTGATTATCAACTTGATTGATCTTTTGGGCCAAAAAGAATTAAATATATATAAGTTTTTGGCAATTTTAGCTATTTTCATGTTTTTATTGTATTTAATTGTATTTGAATATGTTATTCATTTTAAATTATCTTTTTTAACACTTTCCTAGTGCAATCTTTAATCAGTTCTATCCACGCTTTAAATCTTTGCTGATTTCTTTCAGCTTCTAAAGTTTACTTACCAAACTTGTCAAAAAAAAACCGGCATACAAATAAGTTTTTGTTGTTGTAGATTTTATTTATAATCGAATCGTAAATCCAATTTATATTGTCGTCCAATTTTTAATGCAGTTTAAAGGCGCAACAGTCGCTAAATCTAAGCAATAAAATTAGCATTTGTTATTAATAAGTGATTAATTCATTATATTTGATTAATTATCACGACACAAACACACACGCACACATTTATAAAAAACTTAATAATTTGTTCGTTTATAAATTTAACTCATTGTTTTCACAGCTATTAACATGTGTTTCCGAAAGATCAATACGTTTTTTCATCTTTCTTTCTTTTATATAATTAAAAAAAAGTTGTAATTTAAGTGTTTTATATGTATACATATGTATTTATTTATTTTCTCGTTATATTTTTTATGTTTGTTTTTTGTTATTGCACCCTCCAACTGGATATTGTGGTTGTAATGTTTGTTGTTGTCGCTGCCATAAACCGGTTTAATTTGAACTAGTCAACGCTGCCTGACTTTGCACATAAATTGCATTTTATTTTTAAAACCCGGTAATAAATTGTTTCATTTATAATTAGAATTTTACACAATCTGACAGCGCGAAAAGGCACGAAATTTTCAATAGTAAAATATTGAAATAAAAACGTGAATTTGAAAATCTCATTGGAGCGTCTCTTTTGTTGCAGTTTGTTGTTGTTGTTGTTGCTGTTGTTGCTGACCTTCGCATAGCTGGCTGCTGCAGGAGCTGTCGCTGTCGCTCTCTCAGTCGCCGCATTGACGTGAGCGCATTATTAGCGCGATTACCTAACAACAACAATGCAACGGCAGCTGCCGCTGGCGTCGACGCTGGACTTGGCACCAAAACGTAACACGCGACAACGCGTCGCCGCATTGCATGTGGAAATCATAAAGCGCATTACGTTATTACGTTACTCACTACACCAAAAAAAAGCTTTGCGTACGTCTGTCAAGCACCAGGCAACAACAATGGCACCGACATTACAGTTACAAAATGAAACCGAAACTATGCGATGGCAAAGCAAAAGCCAAAGCAAAAAAAAAAAACAAAAACAAAAAACAGCAACGCCCCAGTGAGCCAGCTAACAACAACAATAGCAACAGCATCCAATGCAGCTGGCGCACGCTCTCTCTTTCAATCTTTCACTCTCACTCTCTGAGCGCACTGCAGCTATTCAAGTCCAACGAAAGTGAAATTGCTGGTGCTCTCTCTCCTCTTTGGGTTGCCTCGTTTGGTTGAGGAAATGAAGTAAACATGAAATTGACATAATCAAGACGGTGGACTGCTAAGCTCTGTCGACGGCGCTGCTTGCGTTACAGGTTTTTGGGTTTACCGCTGTTGCTCGCTGTTTGTAGTTGACGTTGACGCTGACTTCGGACCTGTATGTGTTCAATAAGCGCTGGTGCGTGTAAATATGTAAGAGTCTCCTTCAACCGGCTTTTTGTGAGATTTTCGTTGTTGTTTGCGTCGATAGTTTTGGCTTTTTTGCGCTGGTCAGTTTTGGCGTGGGTCAGTTACACATAGGAAATAAACTGCAGATGAAGTAATCGATCGACTGCAAAATGGAAATTACAGCAGCACAAACTGCAGCAACGCACCACAAAATAAAAGCAACAACAACACAAAAACAAATGGGCGTCTCTGTCGACACTTGATGCATACGCAGGCAGAGGGCGATAAAACGGTAATGTGTACACACATACAACAGACAAATGCCCCACCTCCCGCGCAACAACAACTACAACACGAGAGACAACGAGCGCGCGTTGAGTAAGCGACACTGACACAAAGGCAAAGGGAAAACGTGCATAAGAAACTAAGAAAAACAATACACGAAGAGCGAGACAAAAAGACGAAAAGAGAGAGATAAAAGCACACATGAGTTCTTGCGTTGATTTTTTTGTTTCATTAGTTGGCCAGCTTTATGAGTTTTTAATTATTTAATTTCTTTAATTTTTTATCGCTGCTATTTGCAACGTTTTGACGAGAGCGGCGAATAAAGAATAAATAAAATAAATTATGAAATTATTGTAAAAATTGTAATCGAAATCTTCATGGCTTTTTTATTATTTAATGAGAAACTTAAATTTATTCCGTTTCGTTTACAAATTTGTAGGATTCTTTAAACTACTTTTTTCCTACTCGGTTTCTTTTTATCGCACTTTGTTTAATATTCGCTCAACTTGTGCAAATACAATTACAAAACATCAACTACAGCAAAAACAACACAACAACAATAAACACAAACCGCGCTTCACTGCATTTTATGTTTATTTTTCCCATTATTATAAGACTCAAGTAGTACGAAAAAATTTGCTCAATACTTTTTTATTAACTTTAACTTTGAATATTTTATTTTTTTTTTTTGTTAATTGCCTTTGCAAATTTTGCACTCACTGTTACTTTATTTTATTTAAAGTATTTATGTAAACCACAGAGAGAGAATGACATAAATTCAAATACATACATATGTAACTAGAAAGAGAATCTAAAATTTTACCGTTATGTCATCGTTGTTTTCTTTTTCAAATTATTACAATTTGCGAGCAGCTTTTGCGCTTTTGTTAACCGTTTTTTCTATTTTGGCAAACTTTTCGTTAGCTTTGCTTTTTGTGTTGATGCTTTAAATTTAACTTAGCGCCCGGCACATGGCACAAAACACAAAACTAACCACAAAAGCACACTTTATCGATGTTTGTTATTGTTGTCTGCGTTTGCGCGAAACGTTTTTTGGTTTTATTTACGCTCGCTTCGTCGCGTCCGCATCAAACGCCTGTCGTTGGCAAACTGAGCACCGCTAAGCGTTGAGCGCAAGACAAAACATACAAAGAGAGCGCACGAGAGATCGAACTTTGTAGAGAGCGGCAAAAGCTTTGCCACTCAAAACGATGAGAAGAGCTTTTAACACTGTCACTAAAGTGAGTGTGAATTTATGATATAGCCTTACTCTAATCAAACTGGACAAGCACAGCTTAGCACGAAGGATACTCCTGGGTGGGACCTTGTCAACCCACTTAGTTAGCTGCTAGAAAAACTCGCTCGCTTTGAGGTGACCTTACACACGATTCAAAATTAATAAGCAACTCAAGAATTTGCCATTATTAAAGATTTAATAAAAAGCAATTCACAGCAGCTGTCACACAATATGAGAAAAATACCAAAAATATGTAGTAACGATGATTATTATGGCTGACAATTTTGAAGCGTCTGTTAATTGAATTAGCATGGAAATGACCGCCGCTTTTCCGTTGCATGCAATTAATATTTAATATACTAATTGAATTTTTAAAGCCGACTACCGTGCAATAGAGATAGCAATTATAGTGTTAGCCTCTTTGATCTCTAGTCGATCTCTATCCAAATACACAGATCTGAACAGTCGCAAAATTCGCAGACAAGCACAAAACCAGACAAAAACACTCAGTCTGAGCAGTAGCAGATGTTAAGAACGGATGATGCAATTTTTATGATGTGCCAAATTAGCCATAAAACATATACACAAATCTTAAACAAATCAGCAAATACACAAATATAAGCATTGTTGTTGAGTTATGTAAGTAATTTGAGAACATCATTAACGTAAACTCTAGCATAATTTAACATTTACACAAAATAATACAAATAAAATAAATATCCTAAATTGGAGAATATTTTTCAAACTATGTTGAAAATATTTCTAAGATCAAGTGAAGTTAATAAAAACGTGCATATTTTTATCCAAGTTCATTAAAGATATAATTTGTTTAGTAAAAATAATTTTCATGACTGGGTTCTGAAAAACTTTAGTAATCACAAATTAATCTTAATCAACATTAAAAAATAAAACTCGAAGAGCAAATGTTTTGAGTAAAAAAATTAATATTAATCTAAATTAATCTAATTAAAATCTAAACCATAAATAAATACATTTTTTTATTAGTTTTCATGGTATTATGTGTACTTGAATTATAATGAATTTTATTTTTCTTGTATATTTTACATAATCCACTGATCATTTCAAACTGGTTTCAATCACCGATTTAAATTCAAATGTATTTCCATTTAAGATTTTAATATGCATATTCATGAAATACAACTATTGACAATGTTGTGCAATGTACAATTTTACTTTTATTACTACTGAATGCAGCTACCACAATTTGTTGTCAGATTGTCAAAATGCGCATCATAAAAGTGTCGAGCATATGTCACGAGTTTGTTTCCTAAGTCTTTTGTTCTAGCACGATTTTTATGCTAAATTATCACCTTGAAGAGCAAAAAACTTATTGAACTTCAATAATAAAAGACATAAAGACATCAAAATGGCATCCCAGGTCCAAAAATTCAGCTGATACCACATAATAATTTAAGTAAATTGGCGTGCAAGGTCGTGACGGTCAGTGACTGATCCGGCAGAAGAAGAGCTGATGGAGACTGGACGAACTGGATGGGACTGGACCAGTTGCGAGCTGTATACACCTTAACCGCAGAATGCCCTTTGCAAAATAAAATTTTTGCTTTTGAGCGAAATTAAAATTAATCATCCGATGAACAGAAAGAACAACAATAACAAAAAACATTTATAACTTCTGACCTACGCAAAAAAAAAAAACGGCTACCGTTTTCATTTTTAAAGTACTCATGTATGCGAATACGAGTGTATTTGAGTGTGTTCGCCACAAATCACCAAAGAAATAACACGAAACTAAATAAAGTAGACAAATAAATACTAATACGGATGTGTCGCCACCGCTTTGTGGCTTGGAATGCGCACAAAACTTTCCGAGGACGGTCGTTGGTCCGTGCTAACCCCATAAACATAGTCAGACCTGAAATGATAGTCAGAAAAAAACAAAATTATAAAAAAAAAACAATATACAAGTGTAAAAACACAGTGTATACATATCAAGATACTACGTGTGCAGTTTCAGAATTCAATTCACGATCTTAACTTACCTACTGTTCGACTGTTTCAGATTATTTTTATCCATGAGCTAAGCTAACTTCAACTTCTCTTCAAGTGAATGATAAAGAATACTCGAAATCCAATGTAAAAGTGGGAAAGGAAAAAAACGTAGAGAACTGTGAATTTACTTAAATTATTTACTTAAATTATAAACTGACCTATTTACAAGTTCAAGGTAAGAAACAACTTTTGCGTTTTCAAATTGCCTACAAAAATACAAATAATGGAGTAGTGTAAGTTATTTCTTGCTCCAACTGCCACATCATTCAAATACAGATTTAAATTTTTTCTAATTGCAGGCATTTAGTATCGCAAACTTGTTTGCTTTACATTTATTTAATATTTAAGATTTAATAGAGTTAATTAAAAAAAAGTTTTTTCATGAAATATACAAAGTTTATAGGGTCAGATTAAACTTCATGTAAAGACTCAACCTAATTGAGAATATATGTGAGTTACATAAAAAAATAATCAATTTTTCAATATGTTTATAATTCGATATGCGTCTGTAACGTAAGTACTCGATACTTCATTCTAAAAACTTAGCATAACTAATAATATCGGTATGAAAATATGGGATTCAAACTTAATTATATTCCGCGACATATAGTATATGAGGTCAATTAACTTACTCGCTAGTAAAAAATATTAATTATTCAGAATACGTTAAGGTGAGAATTTGGATTGCCAAAAGTGTAGACGGAACAACTACTCATCTATCTATATATGTTTTAATGATCACAAAGCGCCATCTCACTCGCACTAATGCCTTTTCTTATGCGACTAATTACGGCCATTACACAAAAGAGACGAAAATGGCTTCCTCTTGTCAAGATTCTATGCAACACGAACTCGAATCGAGTAACACAAATTAGTTTTGGCTGTGTGCTCAGTTTAAACGCTCGGGTTCAGTAACTAACAAACGATGGTGGTATTAAAAACTGGAGAGTTACGCGTACACAGCATCAAACACTGACAATAGATGTTATAAACTAGAAATGTAACTTAATTTATAAATAGCACATTTATGTTTGAATGACATAATACATGGCTGACTGATAATAAACTCATAACCCAGGTCAACAGCTAAGATGATGAATTTTTTAAGCAGATTTCCATAAATATGGAAAATTGGTGCAAACAACTTTAGTATGTAACTTACTTGGACTTTATTTGAATATCTTTAAAACTTATTTTAAAAAACTATAAAAAAATTAATAAACGATCAAAAATTACTACTTAATTTCTTATATCTAAAAAATTGATATTTAAATATACGTTTTAAAATAACTGCCATATAAAATAAAAAATTACGTTAAATTTAATAATGAATATTTTAAGCTATTTAAGTTTAAATATGAGAACTTTAATTAAATAAGCATTTAAGTACTTTGAAATTGTTTAATAGATTAATAATTTTTATCCATTAGTAAAAGTGACTATCAAGCACAAATAAATTAATTGAATTTTTTGGTAATTTTTATTATTATTACATTGTAGCAAAAACAATAAAAATTAATTTCAATAAACATAAAGAAATATAGAATTAAAAAAAATTACATTCAAATCTAAATGCAGTAGCTTAAAATCATATTTATTTGATTATGAATATTCAAAGAATTTTTGAATAAATTTTATTTCTTTTTCTTGAGGCTCTCGTTCTAGCGGTAATTCTCGTGACACGTTACCATCACCAGAGTTGGTCGCCTGCTCACTGAGGCGTATTGCCTGCCTCTTGGCGGTTACTAGTTAATATTTTCCTTTCGTTTGGTTATTGTTAATGTGTGCGCTTAGCGTCGCACAACTAAATACTAAATAAAAAGAAAAAAAAATTATTGTGTGAAACTTGAAAATGAATGCTCCTTCATGTGGCATTTATAATAATTATAATAACAATAAGTATTTCTAGCATGTTTGGATGGGGCGTTTCCACCTTTTGCATAGAACTCGACTCGACCTCAACTCAATTCATTTGTTCGCACTGCTAATTAAAACATTATTGCCACTAACTATGCCCCGAGGCTTCGCCAAAATGCGAATCGATAGAAGCCAAAATCGACAACCAAGTGGCCCCAAAACTTAATAAAACGGTAGGTAACAGTTGTCAGCTGTCATAAAACACAGCAACAAAATAGTAAAATTATTTAAATAAATAAATCAACTGGCGACGCACGACAGAAATCATAACAACAACAACAACAAGCTACTCAATTGTCTATGATTATATTATTTGTTATTTGTTTAACGTGCACGCGGATTGTTCCAATTTTGATCGGTTTATCGCCTTTGCATGCGGGTGCTAATAGTTTTGAACCTGAAACTGACTTTTATCTCCTCTTTTTCTTCTTTAACTATTTTGGCTTTGTATGCCAGGGGCAAGGCTGCATAGCCTCGAGACGAAGTCGAAGACTGAGGCGAAGACGGGGCTTTTGGGCAGGGTCTTTTACTCACACTCGCTGGTATTGGCAGGCGTTAATTAGATATTTGCCAAAATTATGGGTTTAATGGGCAAAAGTTTTGACTTCCTTGCCTTGACCATTTCAACGAATTTGATAAGCGATAAATGGTTGAGGGTAATAGATTGATGTATACCCAGTACACAACTTATGCAAATAGTATTCTAATCGTCATGAAATTTCTATTGAATATTATTGCCAAAGATCGCAGGTTTTATTCAATTAGGCGTCCTATTACAAAATTAAATTTCTGATTACTTTTTTTTGATTTCCAGCTCTAAAAGTTTTGCTTATAAATGATACAATTCTGAACATCATTTTAATTTTACAAAAAGGAGTGATGTTAAATGAATATGATTGTTATATGTATATGCGTAGCTCAATTGTTCTGTTTGATTAATAAAATCAGAAATCATTTTTCAATTAAGCTCAAGTAAGAAAATATTTCAAATAGATCCACTACATTTTTCTGAATATTAAAAATTGAGAAACAACGTTCTTATTAAAATAGAAAATTTAAATAAAATAAAAAATTAGGCAAATTTACACTGTCACAATTAGAATCTTTCAAAAATTCAAGCTGTCGTCATAATAAAAGTATTACATAATTTACAAGATAGGGTGGGCAAAAAAAGAAATAAAAATTTGTTTTAAAATAAAGATTTAAAGTTTTTTTCTTAATTGTTTTAAGTCTTCAAATAAAACTATATTTAGTTTGTTCCATTAACTCTTTCTCTAAATTTTTCTCAATGCGTTTCAATCTTCCACTTCTCACACACCAGCTACCTATTTCTTAACAATTCTATAATATCATCTATCGCAAATGTAAAACTACAGGGTATTTGAATTCAGTGGCATGAAAAGCAATCAACTGTTTTAGATAAATATCACATAAACAATACTCATATACATATCTATAACACCAATTAAACTTCTTGAGTTAGCTGTGAGGTTGAGTGAACTTAAAAGGTTTCTTTTGCGCTCTCAGTGTCACTGTCAAATGACAAAGATTGTCTCATTGCCTGGGTGGCCACTCGCCTGATTGACAATGATTGACAATTAAGATCCAAATGTGTCAGACCGTGTTTGAACATACACGCGCTTCAGCTGAAACTGTGATAGCTGACTTATAAAATAGCTACCATTTATGTGGATCATTGGCCCAGCTTATTATGGTCAACTGGCCAACAGGCCGAAGGTTGGCCAAAAAGTGTGCGCCGCATTTGGTTAGGAAGTTGTTAGTTACCACGTTGTGGGTGCATAATTGGATAACAATTTTGCAATCTGACGCGTTATTTGATTATACTTGGATAAGCAACGAACACAGCGATCATTATAAAAGGCGCCAAAGACGATTGGGCCTCTACTTGAGAAATTTTGTTCATAACAACTATAAATAATTTTTCTAAAATTGAGGGCGATTATAATAAGATCATTATCTTTAATATTGAAAATGAATTTTCCTTCCTTTAGTTGATAGAAAAAAAGCAACAACATACTGAACGTAGAGAAAGAAAATGTTCCTGACTTGAGAAGGAATTGCTTAATATTCCAAAATAAATAACATAATAAAAATTTTTTGTTGAGGATATTCTAAAATTATATTTTTTAATCAATGGTCACGACAGTATAAAATGATAGACTGCACATTTCATCAGGTGAAAAAAAATGTATAATGTTTACTCAGAAGCCATTCCTTTTAAACTTTCAGTAAGGAAAACATCTAATAAACTATACTACAAAATTCAAAGCGCCCTCATAAACCCATAAACCATCAAGGTCACATTTTTGACACCTCTCAAGTGCCACCTAAGTCAAAACCTGAGTCAAGCAATTAGCCAAGAACCGCCCAAGTTGCGTGTCGCTTGTCAGATCATCAAAAAACGACAGCAAATGGCAAAACAGCAAACAGCAAAGCGAGTGACTTGCACGGCGAAAATATTAAAAATTAATTAAACAAAAAGTTGCTACTAATGTAAGAAACAATATAAAACACATTTAGCGTCGTGCACTTGACCTTCGTCGGGCGCGTTTCGTTGATACGGCTAACCAAAACAAGCGAATGTTAAACCAAAACACGGAGTCCAAACTCACCACGAATACCATATACTCTTTCCAAACAAATTTATAAAAATATATGCATTTAAACGTTTTGTAATTTATAACGATCTCTTTTCGCGAAATGATCGTAAGCATCAAACAATTCATTTTTCAGCAGTCGTTTTTTTTTTCAACAATTAGTTAGTTAAGGATTTTTAAACAACTTGCAGCAAAAAGTCAATTTCTTAAACAATGTCTCTAACGATCATTTCGTAAAAAGAGGTTGAAAAATATAATGATTTAACATAAATTTAAAAAATTAATGTAAATAGTAATTTTTTTTAAGTTTTTAAAATGTTGAAATCATGTGATGATTTTAATTTAATTTATTTCGTGTAATTTTGAAAAATATTTAAATTTGTTTTCTTTTTAAGTTTCTTGTTTTTATCGATTTCAAAAATTGTCTTGTTTTATGTTCCTATCGAAAACTTGCCAATCTCATAAAATAGCTGACCTTACCGATGTATTTAAAAGTGTAAAAAACACACACACAACAGGTGGCTTAGGGGCGGTCAGTCTCAAGGGGTAGCGCAGTCGTATGCGGGGGGCTTGTCCTCGTCGTATGCTTGCCACGTAATTCGTTGGCTACACTTGATTTTGATTTCGATATTGTGTCTGATTTTGATTTTGTTTTCGATTTCGAGTTTCATTAACTGTCGTCGGTATTTGAACTTCATGAAATTAATTTGTGCGTAGCACTCGCTCGCTTTTATTTTTTTTCGAGTTAAATCCAAGGCAAGTCCGCGCTTACATGGCGTATACGCAATCTCTTTTTTATTTATGACGTTGTACGTTGCGTGTAATTGACATTCGCTCTGATTACTTCCTTATTTGGCGACCCCGAGTGACGCATACCGACGAAAAGTTTCGGTCAGTTTTATAAAATTGTAGTATTACGATACCATTACAGTCTTGACTCGACTCAAGTGACTTGTAAATAGTAGTTGAATATTAAGTCCTATCATTATTGTAATTGCAAAAGAACGAAAATAACTTATTTTGCATAGAAGAACTCGGTACTTATTTATGTAACATTTAAATTATTATATTTATTTTTATTTTTAGACTTATCCTTTACGCTACTATCATATCGATCTTATTAATAATTTGCTTATTATATATATTTATAACATTTAAATATAAATTTAACAAGAAACTCATACTAATTTTTTGCGTTTACTAATTATATTATATACACTATTTTAATTGTATCATTTCAGTTTTTGAGCACCTGTTGAGCTGTAATGCGCCTTTGATTGATGTGGTAAATAATTCAAAGCTCAAAAATCTGTTTGTTTCTTTTTATAAGTTTTCAATATTTTAGAATTATTGTTACTTCTTGATCTTGATAAGCAACTAACAATAATGATTATTGTTCATCTTCTTTAAGTATTCAATTTAACAAGTGTTTTATCTAACACACATTTTCATTTTTTTACATACATACATCGACATAATGAAACCCATCAAAAGCTGAAAAGCTGCCACAAGTTGACCTTGACCATGCCGTAGTATCCATCGAATGCTGGCAATCTCTCTGGTAGCATCTATGTAAATATTTACAAAGCTACCTCATTGATGGCCTTGATGATATCACAGCTTGTTGTTGTTGTTACTATAGATGTTGCTGTTTATATTATTAAATGCCTAAGCTAATCAAGATCAAAATATAAAATACACGCATTGCACATCCGCCTGGACGGAAGACAGACAAGAGACGAATCGACGAACCATCCAATTTTTCCAATCTCACGATCTATTTGCCATTAAAGTTGATTGTTATTATTATTGTTGTTGTTGAGAGCGTGTGCTCAGCTTCAGCTTAATAGTTGTTATTGTTTTAGTTTGTAGATTTTGAGCGTTTTAATCACTTTTGAGTTGCTTGTAAAATGCTGCAAGGCGAAAACTAAAGTGAGCCTGGAGGCAAAAAACAAAAATACACATCATAAATAAGTACATAATTAATAAATGCTAAAAATTTAAACAAAGCCAATGTTATGTGGATATTTATATATATAAATATGTATATCTATTAATTCGATGTCATCGAGAACAATGTGGAAAAGTGCTGGGAGAAACGACTAAATAAATCGACTCGTAGCTGCAATTAAAAATTAAGAAAATGGTTTCATTGAAATTTATTGCGCACAAGGTGAGGAGCGACAACAAATGGCAGAGAATCGGAGGCAGACAACAATTGCTAAATAATTTCACCTTTTTGCATGCAACAAAACAAGTTTTTTGTTCAACTCTTTTGTTTCAATGCAGCAAACTTAAATCAATAAATCGTTTCTGTAATTGACAGTAGCCAACAGAAAATTTATTGAAGTATTATAAGTACATATAATATGAGTTGGGATTGGTACAAGCTGTTGCTTGATGAGGTTTGCTGGGCACTTGAGGGTTCTGCACACACAAGTCAATCAACAGAAACTGTAAAGATCAATTGAATTTGAATTTGACAGTCTCATGACTGTATCTACCGGTACTGAATTAAGAATTGAAATAAAGCTTAGCAGTTATTTGCTGACAAAAGTAAAGACTAAATTTAGGTAATATGCAAAGAATTAAATTAAATTGCAGTAAATTAAATTTATTTCAATTTTTAAATTTGTAATGTACTAAAAGGTTATTTAAGGATTTATATTTAAGAGATACATTTTAATTAACAGGCGTTTGATGTGAATTATCCGCCAAAAAATATACATTATATCCACCGATACAGCAACAAATTTAATATTATACTTTTAAATAAATGTCTATATATATAACTAAACTAATCATTTACCTATAGATTTTGCAAGTACTTTATATTAACATTTCTTATTCAAAATATATATGTTTTTATAAACCGCATAATGATTTTAATTCCGAGCATTAAGAAACATTACAAAAACTTGTTAGTATAAGGATAAAATTTAATTTAAATATAAACAGCATGACAACAGTTGCAACCATTGAGAACATATGTATGCAAACAAAGTTGAGTTGCACTACAACATAAAGTCAACAAAACAAAATGGGTCTAAATACGCAACACTAGATGAACATAAAGTACTATAAACATAATTTCAAGTACCAAACAAACCCAAATGATTTGTTTGTTTGATAATTTGTTTGTTTTCATTTGCGCACACACATTTCAATTAATAACTGAACATAAGGAGCTTCTAACCTTTAGCACGTTTCAAGTTGAAGTTTATTAACCTTAGATCAAAGGTGGAAATCTCAAGACCTTCAACTGGCGGTCTTTTCACAAAACAGCAGCCAAAGATTCAGTTTCAATTTTACTTTAGCAAATGAGCTGGCAATTGCTTTATCTGTAAAAAAAATTGGCCAAAAGTTCAAATGGTCAACTGGCCGTTTGCTTAAATGAATTATTTCTAAGGTCGGTCTAATGGTTTCGAAATGAAAACCGACAAAATCTGAAAAGGCAAAACAAATTCATTTACATGCTGGGTAGCATACTGAACAACAATACCTAATATTAATAGAGCTCGGGCATTTCATAATGGATTACCATAAATATTGTTATGAATACGCGTATTCTTTGCATGCAGAACCTAACATTAAAGGCTGCCTGCCAATTAGCGAATGTGGCCAAGAGAGGGCATTGGGCAGTCGAGCATGTAGTCCGAATTGAAGGTCAACGGGGCCGGGCAGCCCCGTTTATAAAAGAGCATTTAATTGGATTGTCATTGGAGTGAGTTCCGAGTTACTTCCAGCCATGCAATTATTAATTAATATAAGTTATTCACACTTTTTATTTTTTAATAATACTTGCATACGATCAACAGCCACAATTTGTTGTCTTTTCTGCACTGTAGTTACAAACTGCATGTAAAGTTCAGGGCTTACATGGCCAAAACACCTGCATTTTCCATGCACCCGCATCTAATCAACACTAATTCATTTACATTAATGGAGGGCTCATTAACAAAGCAATTTAAATATAATTAGTTAAGTCACAGTTCTTTGCAGTGAAAACCAATAAAGAACGCAATAATAACTTTTAGTATTCAAATTAAATTATTGTTTATTATTTGTGCAAGAGTAAATTCTAGTATAGTATAACCACAAAAAAAAACTCTACACGAGGTAAAAGTCTAGTGACGAAAGCATATCCCAGCCTCAAAATTTCTGATATCCAATTTTGTGACGAACAAAATTCAGTTTAATCTTAAAATTTTAAATAAAAATATAAATTAATAAAAAAATGCGAAAATTGGCATTGTGCACTGTGAGCAAAAAGGGTGAGCTTCTTTGTACATGAAAATTACTTTTTGCGCAGTGCCGAATGCCAATTTTCGCCCTTTTTTTATAAATTTATATTTTATTTAAAATTTTAGATTAAACTGAATTTTTGTTTGATATCAAAATTTTGGGCTAAAATTCGTCACTATATATCAGAAATTTTTGCAATTGCTTTTGCTTTTGACATTGTAACTTTATCATTAATGCAGGCAAATAGTAAAATATATAAATTTAGTTGTTGAACGAATTTCATATTTAAAAATTTTTTTTCTTTAATTATAAAGAAAAGCTAGGGGGCTCCACCCCCTGCTCGCTTTGCTCGCGTTACTACAGCCGAGCATACTCTACTGTCGGAGACCCCGTAATTACTATAAAAAAAAAGTTTTTCATACTAAGACTCGGATTTCGCCCGATCGGCCCTATGACAGCTGTATGATATAATGGTTCGATTAGAACCAACTTTGGTCAGGATATATAAGTCTAACTTAAATGCATATTCTCTTAGTTTGGTTACGATATCTCGTAAAACAAAAAAGTTTTTCATACTAAGACTCAATATTGGACCGATCGGTCCTATGACAGCTATATGATATAGTGGTCCGATTTGAACCAACTTTGGTCAGGACATATAAAACCAAGTTAAATGCATATTGTATTAGTTTGGTTAAGATTTCTCATAAAACAAAAAAGTTTTTCATACTTGGACTTGATTTTCGTCCGATCGGTCCTATGTCAGCTATATGATATAGTGGTCCGGTTTGAACCAACTTTGGACAGGATATATAAAACCAAGTAAAATGCATATTGTATCAGTTTGGTTGAGATATCTCATAAAACGAAAAAGTTTTTCGTACGAAAACGTGATTTTCGACCGATAGAAAAATGTATTTATTCACTTAACAAGTAATATCTTCCAAACCCCTCAACCAAAATTTATGTTTTATATACCAAATTGTACGTATTACAACATATTAAAATTTAACAGAAATCGTTAGAGCCGTTTTGTCAGAAATCGCCAAATAGTAAGCTAAAAAACTTTATTTCACCTGTAAAATGTCACCTGAGTACTTTAGAAAAAAAAGTTTAAAGGTAAGCATAAAAGCCCTCAATCACACCTTTACAATGATATATAGAACATATCGGTAGCTTTTATGGTTTCAATTTTAGCGAGTTGCACTACAACTTAAAGTCAATAAAACAAAATAGTTCTAAATACGCAACACTAGATAAACATTAAGTACTATAAACATAATTTCAACTACCAAACAAACCCAAATCGTTTGTTTGTTTTCATTTGCGCACACAAAATTGATGCTAGATTTTTAAAAATTGTTTGAAAAATGTTTGTTAGAATTTTGTTGAATTTTTATTATTCTTATACCCGTTAATTAAAAAATAAGTAAAGGGGTATGTTGTGTTCGTTATACTGTATGTAACAGGGAGAAGGAGGCATCTTCGACCCTATAAAGTTTATTTATTCTTGATCAGCATCAACAGCCGAGTCGATATAGCCGTCTGTCTGTCCGTCCGTATGAACAAAAGGAGCTCATAATCTATAAGAGGTAGAGTAACCAAATTTGGCACACATATTTCTATACACTCCACGCAGTTCAAGTTTATTTCAAGTTTAAGCCACGACCCCCACCGCAGTTTTACCCACAGTTTTAAAGATAATACAGTTTTTATGTTAATTTACGTTATCTAGTTATATTATCTATTATCCCACTGAATCGCATCAAGATCGGACAAAAAGATCGGCAGATATGGCGATTTCATTTTTTCAAAGTAATACAAGTAATTTCTTCAAAAGTACTTTTATATATATTGAAATAAGTAACGGGTATCCTATGGTCGGGATCTCGACTATAGCCTTTCCCACTTGTTTTTAAATTAAATTTGTAACTTCTTAGCCCGAGGTGCGAAGAGCTTCCAACCTTCATACCGTCACTCACCTTTATTTCGTCTAAATTTATTGAATTTGTCATAATTGCTTTTGTTATTTCAAATTAAATCGCGCGCCGTTTCGAGATCTGAGAGAGTTGGCAACGCGACTGTAGCAGAGTGGCAACACCAGTCGCCAACCGCTTTTCGCGTGTTTGCACATTTTGTGGTACATTTTTCGATACTTATTTTCTAATTGGCGCCCAATTTAAATTATGAATTACCTTTTTTAAATATAATTATTACACATTCTTTATTCGAAATTAGTTTAAATAGAGGTCATCATTTGATTGTATGATAAGTTTTCAAAAACGGTCGGCAGGGAATTTGTGTTACTTAAATCTAATTTAAACAGGTAAGAATGTTCATTAGATGCCCAGTAGCCGTATATTCGCAGCCGTTCGATTAAATCACCATAAATTAATAAAAATTTAAAGAAGCTAAAATAAGTACATACACTTAGAAAATTGATTTTCTATATTTCTAAAGGTTTCATTTAGAACAAAAGAAAAATTAGTATAAAAGTGGATAATATTGTGATTTTGGTATTTGGCATTTCACTTTAATGATACCAATACTGGTCAGTGACAATGACAATGTGACAATGATGAGTGCAGGCACAAACAAAAAGATAACACGCTCCACGTCAACAGAAAGCGCCCACTCGAGCCTTTCCATCGGCACAAATAGTGACAGTGCAATCTTTTCAGCCGCTATGACCGCCAGCATCGGCTCAACGCCTCCGTCTAGTCTCATCTTTGTATCTGATTTAAAACTGTTGCGAATCCAAAGAAAGTGCAGAGTTTTTATAGCAGACACATCTCAGAAATACATACGGGTTTTATCGAATATATTCTGAACTTACATAGTTATGTAGATAAGACGTTCATTATGCCTTTATCTTCTATTTTGTAATTGTTTGTCCATGGACTTAGTCAGAATGCAAATTTGAGATGTGAGTTGTCTAACATTTTTTTGATAGGAAAATTATCTCGAAAGCTGTTCTAGATACAATTTTACGCAGCGTCGGGGCGAAAAATGCAGAAGAGAGCACTGACACTCTAGATAAAAAAAAAGCAGGGTCTCTCAAAGTGGGGTTCATTGGTATTAAAATTTTTTTCCGTAGAAAATAGTACTTAATAATTTTCTTATATTTTGTAGCGATTATTGGCGGTGGTCGATAGCCCCCACTACTTAACTAAACTACGCCTATGATAACAATTGCATGAAGTGTGGAAAATGAAGTTGTAGCTTAATCCACGAAGCACTCTTCCACTTAAAAGCAGAGCGGATGCGAAAAAAAACTAAAACTAAAAGTACTAAAAGTAATTGAATTCATACTATTGCGTTGAGTGACAAAATAGTGACACCCAACATAAAAATATAATAGCGTGCAACTGTGTGGTCTACAGACCATGCATTAAGATTTGTTTAACAAGTTTGCAGCAAATAAAATTGTATTCTCAAAACGAAGGGGCCCAACGAGATCTCACAGTACATAATAGTCTCAATGCGCGCATAACCTATTTTTCAGAGGTCTGGATTTAAATAGCTGCCCAACACTACCATAAAGCAAGACAATAATAATAATAAGTCAAAGACGGTAAAAGCGAACAAAATGGAAAATAGATACATGGTAAAATAAGTCCTTTCAACCGTTCGACTCAACCATAAATGAATAAAAAAAACTAGAATCGGTCCACCATATCATTGTGTAGCAGTGCTGCCATAATTCGATAAGAAAAACTGGATGGACGAATCCAAAAAAAAGGACAAATATTTTAAAAAGGGTCAGAAAAATCATAAAATTAGAATTTTCTTAAAGTTTTTATGTGCAGAACAGAACAAATACATAGCTATGTATTATTTAGACAATAATTTTAGGGTTCCATCAATATCTTCGTCGTCATCAGTATTGCTAGAATATATTGAGGTCGTTCCAATCAATTTAAAATATTTTTGGGGAATTTTGTAACTGTTGCAACATTGTCCGTGGTGGCGAAGTGCAAGCCTAAGGAATAAAAGTTAATTTGGTTTTTTAAGTTAAGAATTCAAAAATATCTAGAAGTTACCTGATAGAAAAAATAGCGTTTAAAGTCTCTATTTTAATTATGCTAACCTGACTAAACACACGCTCAACATCAGCATTAGACCAAGGCAACGAATGCAACGTTATGCCAAAAGAGTCCAGCTCCTTAAACATATAAACCTGCACATATTTCGTTACTTCGTCCCAAAACTGGACCGTGTCATCAATACTTAGCCACTTTATCAAGTTAATGTTGTTGTAGTGCAATAAAATTTTGTCAATTTTAAAGCCTTTGTATTTAAGATGCTCTAATAATTATGTGATTGACGATTTTTGTGTCCGCAAGCAATTGTCAATTGAAAAGAGATTAATTTTTAGACCCCGTACTTAAAAAAAAGTACAGGGGTCTATTAGGTTTGTTTTAACGAATATGACCCTAAAAAGTGTATATATTCTTGATCAGCATCAACAGCCGAGTCGATATAGCAATGTCCTCCTGTCCGTCTGTCTGTCTGTCTGTCTGTCTGTATGAACACCTAGATCTCGGAGACTATAAGAGCAAGAGACCCCAAACTTGGTATGTAGGTTCCTCTATATTGCAAGCAGATCAAGTTTGTTTCAAAATTTGGCCACGCCCCCTTTATCGCCCACAAATCGAAAAAAAAATTTCATATCCAAATTATAAGAACAATTTAAAAGCTAGTGACATCAAATTTGGTATGTAGATTCCTCTATCTTGCAGGCAGGTCAAGTTTGTTTATTTTTTTGATCGGACCACTATATCATATAGCGCCCATAGGATCAATCGGGCGAAAATCAAGTCTTAGTATGAAAAACTTTTTTGTTTAATGAGATATCGTAACCAAAGTGATTAAATATGCATAACAATTGGTTTTGTATATCCTGTCCAAAGTTGGTTCAAATCGGACCACTATATCATATAGCTGTCATAGGACCGATCGGGCGAAAATTAAGTCTCAGTATGAAAAACTGTTTTGTTTTATGAGATATCGTAACCAAACTGATAGAATATAAATAAAACTATGTTTTATATATCCTTTCCAAAGTTTGATCAAATCGGAGCACTATATCATATAGCTGTCATAGGACCGATCGGGCGAAAATCAAGTCTTAGTATGAAAATCTTTTATGTTTTATGAGACATTGTAACCAGTATGATAGAATATGCATTTAAGTAAACTAAATATTTTTTAATTTTTTCCATTATTAGTTTTTGCCATAGTAAGTACGGGGTCTCCGACAGTCGAGTATGCTCGACTGTAGCACCGGCTGACTAGTCTTAAAAAGTATCACGGAAAAAAAGGAAAGATTTCCGGATAGGGGATGTGTCAAAAAAGCTCAGGCAAATACATTATAAAAAGGGACAGATCTGTCCGGAAAAAGGCTGATATGGCAGCACTGATGTGTAGTACAAGGGGAGAACTATCGATAGTGGTTTCAATCAATAGTTTACCACTTGCCTTCCCCTGCCTAAGCCCTTGACTACAACTAGTGGTACAACTCGAATAAAAACTGTCGAAAACTGTCAGTACCTATTAAATTGTACGTGAAATTAGTTATTTTAGATTTTTTTCCGATTTAAGTGGCAGTGGGAATTGTCTCGAGCCTAATAGCTCTTTTAACCATTTTTCTGTAGCGAGTAGAAATGGGTACAGGCCTTTTCGGGCTTGGGGCTTGGAAAAATTTATCTGAAAATCGCAAATAAGCTTTTTTCGTTCGGACATCGTTCGGGCCTCAGCAACCTTTTTGCGCACAGTGCAGAATGCCAATTTTTGTTTTTTATTTTTAATAATTTTATATTTTTATATAAAACTTAATTTTGTTTGTCACAAATATGGATATCATAAATTTTGGGGATAGAATATGTTTATGTCACTAGACTTTTTACCCGTGTAGAGTTTTTTTTGTGATATCTTATTCTTGCCTTTCCTCCGAGACCAATTTAAATAAAATGAAAAAGAGTTTTCAATAAATTTAACTCTTTTTTAAAAATAAAAAGAATCAATAACTGAATTTTTATATTGTCAAATTACTTTCTTGACTTACTGTACGTGTATTTTATTTTTTTAATTAATAAACCAAGTAATCAATAACCGTATATATACATTATAGTAGATAGATAGTAGATAAACAAAAAACAAAATTAAAATAGTTTATGATTGTTGTAATCTCAAAATGTAGTTTTCCGATAATTTTCCTAATTTATGTATGTATTTAATAAAAGGGTTGTAATATCACATCGATTATATTTATCGCAGCCACATCCGTGTTTAGTAGTAGAAATTTATTGACTTTGGTGTCTCGCATAAATAGTTTAAGAGGAAGCGGACGATGATGTTGACTGTTTTGTAGATTCAAAATACTATTTTGAAGAAGTTTTTCCGTTAGTTGCTCGCATTTCTCTAGATGTAGCACTTGCAGTTTGGTACAGGAAAGGATCAGTTGGAGTACACCATTGTCAGTGATATTTTTACTATAACTGATATTAATTTCTGTTAACTCTTGTAAGGTGAATAGTGCCTTCAATCCACGATCGGTGATCCCATCGCAGTTTATTAAACCCAGCGCTCAGCTTTCCAATCTGTGGAAGGATCTCGACATTGGTATAGCTTCCAGTATAGGCATCTATTACAATATGTTCCAACTGATTGGACTTACTCTCTACCAGCCATGTCATTAGCATTGGAGGCATTGCACTCGAATTTTTAAATTTTAAGATCAATTTCTTAAGGCTTGGAAGCCTTGCAATGTGAATATAATCAGCCAAAGATTCACAGCAATTGTCGTTGATAAGCTGCTCGATACATGGCGATTCGAGAGTAATGATTGGTATGTGCAATTCCTTAAGCAGCGGAAGCCTGGCAAATATTATATTCAACAATTCCGGATGCTGCAGTGAATCATAGTTTTCTAGAGTCAGCGACTCAATAGAGCGACTTAATAAATAATTCAAAAGCTCTGCATTCATTATTTTAATGCCGAGAATTTTCAGTGTCTTAAGCTGACTCAAATACTCGAGAGCTCGCAGATTCTCACTGGTGAGAGCGTTAACTATTAGCAGATTTTGAAGACTATTTAGATTTGCAAGCATTTTTAATATGCTGTGCGATATTGATCTGTAGGTACAGATACTCAATGACTTCAAATTAATGCTGTGTTTGCCAAGAAACTCGCACACAAGATCACAGTGATGCTCTGGCGTTCCACCGTCGACTTGCTTTACATTACGTCCGGAAAGTTGAAAAAAATCACGCAATTCCCACGCAGTCATTTCATCAAAAATTTGAAAATCGATAGATTTGTCCAAAATCGGCGACATTGCCTCATAAATGTACCGGAAACGATAACAGGTGCGTGCAAAGTGAATGCGATCAGGTATCGATAATATTCTGAATATATGTTCTAGACAATGATCGTTGAGTTTCATAATGCCAGCAGTGTTCTAATTGGGATTCACATTATCAGGCTTATCCGGCATTTTCTCGGCATCTGGTTGCAGCCAACTATAGTAAGGCTGAACAGTTATACGGCATTTCTTAACTTTATGAAACTTACTCTTCAATGCATTGGCAGCAGACGAGAATTCTTAAAGATGACGTAGCCAGTTCGTGTTCCATTCTCAAAGACATCGTTGTTGCTTTTTCTTCTTTTATTTCCACTCGGAAACAGATGCAATTGTTTTACGCATCCAAATGTCTCGAAATGCTTTTGAAGATGCCCCTTCCCCAGTCCTTCTTCGATAATCATAAACAGATTCTTTACCAAAACATGATCTTCCGTATAGGCCAATTCCTCTTTAAAGTAAAATTCTACTTCAGAAGCCTGCACAGTCATTCTAAGCTTCTCTTTCCGTTAAAGATATTTACGTTGTATTTCAAGCTGCGATTAAAGAAATTTAAATAATTAGTAAATAGCCAAAGAACATTGGGCGAAGATGCTGGCCCAAAACATACCCATTTTATGTTGTATATTTTAGAATCATGCGAGTTTTCTGAGTTTAATTATACAGAACAAAATTATAGACTTTAATATTTCACTGTAATATTTTACCACAAAAATAACCTCTACACGAGGTAAAAGTCTAGTGACGAAAGCAATTTCTATCCCCAAAATTTCTGATATCCAATTTTGTGACGAACAAAATTCAGTTTAATCTTAAAATTTTAAATAAAAATTTAAATTAATAAAAACAAAGCGAAAATTGGCATTGTGCACTGTGAGCAAAAAGAGTAAGCTTCTTTGTACATAAAAATTACTTTTTGCGCAGTGCCGAATGCCAATTTTCGCTATTTTTTTTAATTTATATTTTATTTAAAATTTTAAGATTTAACTGAATTTGTTCGTCACAAATTGATATCAGAAATTTTAGGCTAAAATTTTCCTAGACTTTACCTAACGCAAAATTGTACTTATTACAACATATTAAAATTTAACAGAAATCTTTAGAACCGTTTTGTCTGAAATCGCTAAAATGTTACCTGAGTAAAAAGCCTAAAGCGCCTAAAAGCCCTCAAACACACCTTTTCAATGATATATAGAACATATCTGTAGCTTCTATGGTTTGGAAACTGTTGAGGTTTCAATTTTTGCGGGATTTAGCGTTTTCCCGCTAAGCTAGCGGTTTTTTCAAAAAGTCGTAGAACAAACATTTCAAGATTTAAGCTTCTTTAGCGCTTTGATACAAACAGACAAACAAAGAAAATAACTTTTCATTAAATTTTTCCACTAAAATTTTCAAATTTATTTATCTTTTGAACCAGTTATCGGATTTTGGTGATTGAGATATCAATCGACGCGTATTTTTAAAAAATTAAAAATTTTACCAAAAGGCCCCAACAGCCCCATTAGCTGCAATCATTTAAATTTTTCCCCTCCCACTTACACCCCGTATCTCATGACCCAGGTTGGTTAGAAAATTTAGTATGCCATTTTGTAAGTTAAGACTAAACCTTTCGATCGGTATATAACTCGATCTGATCGGACAGTCGTAGCAAATTTTCCAACTTAGCTGTATATATTGTTAGTCGCCTTTCGCACCCTTCGTGATGCTTTCGTCACTAACGCAAACTGCCGTCCGCAGTGATGTTAGTCACAGTTTGGAATATCGCTAAATATTCTCGATTGTTACTGGGAAATCCTCAATTTAGTCCAGCGATGGACACCTTTATGAAATCGTTATCGATTGCTCAAATAGACACAAGCAGGGCTGCCAAGTCAGCTTTTTCCCGTTAGATCTGACGTTTTTCAAATGCCAAATGCGAGATCAATTGTGATCTAGCTCAAGGCGTACTTATTAAAGTTTCAGCGCCTCTCTCGTTTGTCAGTTTAGCTACCTCATCTGTCAACGAATACTTCACCTTATATAAATACATCTTGATCTAGCTGATGACGGGAATTCTAGCTTTATTGAAAGTTGCAATGGCTTTTTTGGCGTTAAAAAATATCTGGCAACATATTGAAATATCAAATCATAGCATCACTTTTAATCCACAGTCTTTACAATAATATCAGTAAATGCCGCTTAACCATCTTTACAATACTTTCCATCACTGGCAAAGGATTACAAAATTTTTGATTTGCGAGCGCATTAAGATGCCTAAGATACGATATTAAGCAAAACCGCAAGAGGCCTGAATGAGTAATGCCTTATTTACGAGTTGGCTATCTCTTCATCCAGGGGATGAAGAAAAATGTTATTGCAGGTATTACAAATCAACCATAACTGCAAAACTTACTGATTGAAACGTAAGGTATTTTAAATGAATTGGGACAAAGCAATCTGTATAGCTGAGGAAGATGATGATTATGCTGAGATCGACAAATGCTTTTAATTACTGGAATAATAATAAAAACAACTAACAACTATAATGGCTTTTTATTTGGATTTTTTTAAATTCACTAGCTTTTTAAAATTGTTAATATAGCTTTTCCGAACCTGAAGAGTTGACAACACTGTGTATGACCGAATAAGTGAATTTTTTTATTTCAAAGAGCCGTTCATTTGAACTTGTTCTGAACGAAATAATAACAGCTGAGTTGGTAAAACAGAAAACCCACACAGAATTTGCGAAAATATTTAGTTGTATATTACTAAAATATAATGGAAATTCCGGACACGTACTACAGCAAAGATGAATACGTTGAAACGGTCTGTAATATTTGTAAAGAAATTCCGATCCAAGGCGTGTCGAATAATTTCTCTTGATGATCTCATCAACTGCTGACACTGGCCAATTTTGTTTGTTTACAGGCCTCTGGCAACAAAGTGAGTCGCCACACGGTGCTCTGTGGCTCCCAGAACATAGTGCTCAATGGCAAGGTGATTGTGCAGAGTGGCGCCATTATCCGTGGAGATCTGGCGAATGTTCGCACCGGCCGATATTGTGTGATTAGCAAAAACTCAGTGATCCGACCACCTTACAAGCAATTCAGCAAGGGAATCGCTTTCTTTCCCATGCACATAGGAGATCATGTCTTTATTGGCGAGGGTGCTGTGGTATCCGCCGCGATTATTGGCTCCTTTGTATACATTGGCAAAAATGCCATCATTGTAAGTAGGCAACTTGGAAGTTATAGAGCTGCTTGAATTCATTCAATGAATGAGTTCTAGTGAGTTCTGTTGAATGAATTAAACGAATTAAGTTGAGTGAAGTTGTGCTGCTAGCATACTTGGTTTGTCGAAACTGAGTTTGAATGAGAAAGTATTTTTGATATCTGTTTTTTTTTGTTTGCCATGTTTTTGACGAGTAAAGTTTTAAAACAAGATAGAGCAGACACATGCAGAAACGGCCGCAGATGTTCGAGTCTAAAAATTATAATTTACTTTTAAGTTTTCATAATTATTAAATATTTTACCCTTATTTCTACTAAACTTACAATACAGAACATAAAACAAGGAAAACAAATTTAATATATATTAATATACTTGTGTGTAAATGCATGCATATACTTTCGGAACGAAAGGACAGATACTAATTTTTATTTGTCAAATTGTTAATTCTCGTTAATTCGAATTCAAATTCTCACTCATTCAAACTCATGTATCGTCAAGTGAATGTTGTCAATGTGATTTTTATACGAGAACTCAAATTCGTTAGGATTCAGTCGAACTTGAGCTGATTAATTCTTTTGGAGCTCCTTAGCTTTATATGTCACTTTGAGTTCATTCATGCAGCTCTCTATTACAATTTTGCAGTGTTTATTTATCTCTATTAATATTATTGTCAATTGTCTTGCCAGGGCCGTCGTTGCACGCTCAAGTTGCTGTGTGATTGAGGATGGAGCTGTGCTGCCGCCAGAGACGACAGTTTCCAGCTACATGCGCTACACGGCCAAGTGCACCATTGAGGGCGGTCAGGGTAATCCGTATTTTGTGCCCGCCGCCATGCAGGATGAGATGGCGAATTATACAAAGTCATTCTATGAGCATTTTGTGCGCACTCCGGCGCCGGCCAGCTGAAGAACGCGTTCCGTTCAATAACATACGCATATAAATAAAACTAACAATAATTATATTAATGAAACGCATACGACTCTTAGTCTATCAGTCCCGTATCGCAATCGTACGCCTCATTGCCCATCTCAAGATGACGTAGCTCATGCCTGTACGACGTGCTATAACAGCAGCTGTCTCCTCGCTGTTGTTCTCCTTGTCCGCCTTTATATTGCGATTCAGGAGCAGCACCGTTGCCGTATTGCGGCAGTTGGAAACAGTGGCTGTGATGTGCAAAGGTTTGCTGACCATCCGACTCGGCATTTACATCTCCGCCAAATTGCAGCAGAAGCTGAGCACAATCAGCATTATTCCACTTGCAAGCCGAATGCAATGGCGTCCATCAACTCAGTGCGTGCATTCAGTTCGCTTTGTACTGCAGCAGCAGCTTAATGTCCACAAAGTTGTTGTAACAGGCGCGATGCAGAGGCGTGTATCCATCATCATCCCGAGCGTTGACTGTGTCCGCATCCAGCTGAAGGATTTCCCGCACCTCACTGATGCGGTTCTCATTCACGGCCCACAGTATCATGCGTTCAATGCTGGCTGCGTATAAAGTTTACCATATAATTACTTGTTAATTCACATAATATACCGTTCATACCTTGGGGATTTTATCCTCTTCGATCAACTCGTCGGCATCATCGTCCCAGCCGCTAACAACATTCCACGCGGCACTTTCGCATGCTGCAACTTTTCCTGGGATTTTCATCATCCGAATCGTAGTCACCCATTATGTTTTCTTTAATTTCTTATTTTCATTAGCGCGTCAGCTTTCGCAATAAATGAATTTTGTTTTGAAGAAGAGTTTGGGAGGCAATATCGATATTGACAGGCTATGTCGTGACACGAAATTATATTCAATGCGATACCATTTAGATATAACAGCGTTTCAATTATTTAGTTCGCTGCATTTTCTCGGTAAGTTTAAACATTAACTTATTTTGTTCAATAGTAATTTTCAGAATAACTTAGAAACAAAGGATTTAGGATTCTGACCAAAAGTATGCACTCTTTCTACAATGGGTACATTGAGAAGGCGATATTTTATTTTATTATATGCGATATTAAATCGGATATCAATATTGTCACGTTCTTGAATATCGCCATCCCTATTTATAAGAAGGGCTGTGTCGTTTCGTTGAATAGTTCAAGTTAACGGATTATTAAAATGAACGAGCAGATTTATTCAATCATTTATGAACTAGGACGTTCATTTATCGACAAAAAAAAAATAGTACACAAAATATATGCATTTGTCAGCAATTTAAAATTTAAGTGTTAGAATATAGTTTCATATCAATAAATAAATGAGCAACTGACCAAGTCAGAAAATTTAACTAAAATCCACTATTATTTTTAAGCATATCCGTTGTTATCGATTATTTACTGCAATACATCGCAGCATCGATACGATTAAGCATTTGTCATCGTTTTGCAACACTACAACGGTAGCAGCAAAAGCCAGCATCGTTGTTTATCCCATTTCTCGGAGTTTGTTTACGTTTCGTGCGCGCTATGTCAATCCCCAGGAGGAGCTACCGCCCAGTGCTGAGGATGATGAGTTGACACTACCACGCGCCAGCATCATGTATTTAAAAGATATAGTTATCGATAGGTATTGGCGGTAAATACATGTGAAAAGGTATGACCCTAAATTTTAGATCATAAAGAGAGACGATGCATTTTGTTTTGCAGTAACGGCGAGTTTTTTTTTGGGATTGGAAAAGGAAAGGAAAATAGAGGAATAGGAAGAATTTTAGAGACCACGAGGTTGACAGAAAATTCGTGAGAGTCTGATTTGATCGGCGAAGAGGAGCGGTTGCCTGGACAGGCACACAGTTTCTTTTGAGGAGAGTCGCCTGTGCTGCACCAGCGTGTTTGCCTAATTTGGTTGACAGTCAACACATTTGTGCTCGCTGTGCTGCGGACCAAACTTGTGCCTCGCCAGAAAAGCCGTGTCAGACGACGCTGGAGCTTCGACTGACATCGTGCTCCGCATGTGCTGCCCCAGATCTGTTTGAGGTCAATAATTGAGTGCTCCACCTCTGTGCCAGATCAACAAAATTTCGTGCCGTTGCAAAACCTTGTGGCGTGGCCTCTGCGAAAACTGGCTGATTTTTGTAAACGTTTCAACCCGGAGGGGAAACTCTGATCGTCGTTGGGAATCTGTGGATATGTCTATTACAATTCGTCCAAGAGAACCCAGGGAGCACGTTGTCAAACGTACAAGTGAGTCAGTTCTGATTGCTCCACCACATGTTTGAAAGATTTTAGTTGAAGAGCTGCAATATACCAACCTTTTCTGCCCCAGCCGTTTAAGAAATTCAATGCTGCTGTTCTTTTGTTAAAAAAATGATGAAAATTTATTAGAGCATTTCGCCTAATTAAAGAAAATTTTAAGAACGTCGTACATAAAAAGATATAAGTCGAACATTAAATGAAATTATAAAATTAAAACGTAAAAATACTTATATTAAAACTTATATAAAATTAAATAATAATATAATTAAATTAATTAATAATTAAAATTAAAGAAGTAAAAAATAAAGGAATAAAGCAAGTAAATAAAATAATATCTGTATAAATTGAAACACAACAGTTTAGGAACAACACAAAAACAATAACATTGCAAATTCACTCAACAAAATACAATAGATATTGTATACATATATATATACTCATACCATAAAACATATATCGCCCTTCAACTAACCCAAAGAGCTCTTTAGGTAGGCAAGGTCCTTAAGCGATACATATTCACATTTACATAGAATCACACACTAATCACATCATAATTAACTTACCGGTACATGAACATATATGTATGTATATACCAGATACATTTATAATTCCTGAGTTGTTTCTGCACTAGCATCTGCGTCACAGTATTTCCGGCGAGCTTTTACCTTTACAGCATCATGACCTAGTTGTTAGTTTCTTCCTTGTTGCATTGTTGCTGAATTGTTTAATTGTTTGATACATACATACCTGTAAGTAGAAGATAAGATAAGATGTTAATTATGAGAAGAATCACGTGAAGAATATAATACTTACCTGATGATAAAATGTCCGAGTAATTATTGCGTAGGGAGAGAGAAACACGATGGCCACAGGATGAAGTAGTCCATTCGGTGGCCAACATGAGGAGACGATGACGGGGTCATCTCAGGCAGGGCGGGTACGCCTGGGTCCGAACCGATCCTGTTTGGACGAGAGGTGGATCAGTGTTAGGTTTTGAATGTTTGTTTGTTTACTTACCGTTTGTTGTTGATTGCAGGTTTTGTTGTTTATGCTGGATTTCCGTCGTCTTTGTTGTAGTGTTGTGTAGTTCCGTTCGCACAGCTGTTTGTGTATCGATGATGTAATCGATTGTTCGGACTGCAGGCCAGGGATGGGACTTCACCCTGAGAACGATGAGCCAGCCGGCGCGGCCCAAGGTGACAACATATTGAACATATCAAATCATAGCATCACTTTTAATCCACAGTCTTTACAATAATATCAGTAAATGCCGCTTAACCATCTTTACAATACTTTCCATCACTGGCAAAGGATTACAAAATTTTTTGATTTGCGAGCGCATTAAGATGCCTAAGATACGATATTAAGCAAAACCGCAAGAGGCCTGAATGAGTAATGCCTTATTTACGAGTTGGCTATCTCTTCATCAGGGATGAAGAAAATGTTATTGCAGGTATTACAAATCAACCATAACTGCAAAACTTACTGATTGAAACGTAAGGTATTTTAAATGAATTGGGACAAAGCAATCTGTATAGCTGAGGAAGATGATGATTATGCTGAGATCGACAAATGCTTTTAATTACTGGAATAATAATAAAAACAACTAACAACTATAATGGCTTTTTATTTGGATTTTTTTAAATTCACTAGCTTTTTAAAATTGTTAATATAGCTTTTCCGAACCTGAAGAGTTGACAACACTGTGTATGACCGAATAAGTGAATTTTTTTATTTCAAAGAGCCGTTCATTTGAACTTGTTCTGAACGAAATAATAACAGCTGAGTTGGTAAAACAGAAACCCACACAGAATTTGCGAAAATATTTAGTTGTATATTACTAAAATATAATGGAAATTCCGGACACGTACTACAGCAAAGATGAATACGTTGAAACGGTCTGTAATATTTGTAAAGAAATTCCGATCCAAGGCGTGTCGAATAATTTCTCTTGATGATCTCATCAACTGCTGACACTGGCCAATTTTGTTTGTTTACAGGCCTCTGGCAACAAAGTGAGTCGCCACACGGTGCTCTGTGGCCCAGAACATAGTGCTCAATGGCAAGGTGATTGTGCAGAGTGGCGCCATTATCCGTGGAGATCTGGCGAATGTTCGCACCGGCCGATATTGTGTGATTAGCAAAAACTCAGTGATCCGACCACCTTACAAGCAATTCAGCAAGGGAATCGCTTTCTTTCCCATGCACATAGGAGATCATGTCTTTATTGGCGAGGGTGCTGTGGTATCCGCCGCGATTATTGGCTCCTTTGTATACATTGGCAAAAATGCCATCATTGTAAGTAGGCAACTTGGAAGTTATAGAGCTGCTTGAATTCATTCAATGAATGAGTTCTAGTGAGTTCTGTTGAATGAATTAAACGAATTAAGTTGAGTGAAGTTGTGCTGCTAGCATACTTGGTTTGTCGAAACTGAGTTTGAATGAGAAAGTATTTTTGATATCTGTTTTTTTTTTGTTTGCCATGTTTTTGACGAGTAAAGTTTTAAAACAAGATAGAGCAGACACATGCGAAACGGCCGCAGATGTTCGAGTCTAAAAATTATAATTTACTTTTAAGGTTTTTCATAATTATTAAATATTTTACCCTTATTTCTACTAAACTTACAATACAGAACATAAAACAAGGAAAACAAATTTAATATATATTAATATACTTGTGTGTACTTAATGCATGCATATACTTTCGGAACGAAAGGACGGAGTAAGCTAATTTTTATTTGTCAAATTGTTAATTCTCGTTAATTCGAATTCAAATTCTCACTCATTCAAACTCATGTATCGTCAAGTGAATGTTGTCAATGTGATTTTTATACGAGAACTCAAATTCGTTAGGATTCAGTCGAACTTGAGCTGATTAATTCTTTTGGAGCTCCTTAGCTTTATATGTCACTTTGAGTTCATTCATGCAGCTCTCTATTACAATTTTTGCAGTGTTTATTTATCTCTATTAATATTATTGTCAATTGTCTTGCCAGGGCCGTCGTTGCACGCTCAAGGATTGCTGTGTGATTGAGGATGGAGCTGTGCTGCCGCCAGAGACGACAGTTTCCAGCTACATGCGCTACACGGCCAAGGGCACCATTGAGGGCGGTCAGGGTAATCCGTATTTTGTGCCCGCCGCCATGCAGGATGAGATGGCGAATTATACAAAGTCATTCTATGAGCATTTTGTGCGCACTCCGGCGCCGGCCAGCTGAAGAACGCGTTCCGTTCAATAACATACGCATATAAATAAAACTAACAATAAGTATTATATTAATGAAACGCATACGACTCTTAGTCTATCAGTCCCGTATCGCAATCGTACGCCTCATTGCCCATCTCAAAGATGACGTAGCTCATGCCTGTACGACGTGCTATAACAGCAGCTGTCTCCTCGCTGTTGTTCTCCTTGTCCGCCTTTATATTGCGATTCAGGAGCAGCACCGTTGCCGTATTGCGGCAGTTGGAAACGGTGGCTGTGATGTGCAAAGGAGTTTGCTGACCATCCGACTCGGCATTTACATCTCCGCCAAATTGCAGCAGAAGCTGAGCACAATCAGCATTATTCCACTTGCAAGCCGAATGCAATGGCGTCCATCCCAACTCAGTGCGTGCATTCGGATTCGCTTTGTACTGCAGCAGCAGCTTGGCAATGTCCACAAAGTTGTTGTAACAGGCGCGATGCAGAGGCGTGTATCCATCATCATCCCGAGCGTTGACTGTGTCCGCATCCAGCTGAAGGATTTCCCGCACCTCACTGATGCGGTTCTCATTCACGGCCCACAGTATCATGCGTTCAATGCTGGCTGCGTATAAAGTTTACCATATAATTACTTGTTAATTCACATAATATACCGTTCATACCTTGGGGATTTTTATCCTCTTCGATCAACTCGTCGGCATCATCGTCCCAGCCGCTAACAAACATTCCACGCGGCACTTTCGCATGCTGCAACTTTTCTAACTGGGATTTTTCATCATCCGAATCGTAGTCACCCATTATGTTTTCTTTAATTTCTTATTTTCATTAGCGGCGTCAGCTTCTCGCAATAAATGAATTTTGTTTTGAAGAAGAGTTTAGGGATGGGAGGCAATATCGATATTGACAGGCTATGTCGTGACACGAAATTATATTCAATGCGATACCATTTAGATATAACAGCGTTTCAATTATTTAGTTCGCTGCATTTTCTCGGTAAGTTTAAACATTAACTTATTTTGTTCAATAGTAATTTTCAGAATAACTTAGAAACAAAGGAAATTTAGGATTCTGACCAAAAAGTATGCACTCTTTCTACAATGGGTACATTGAGGAAGGCGATATTTTATTTTATTATATGCGATATTAAATCGGATATCAATATTGTCACGTTCTTGAATATCGCCATCCCTATTTATAAGAAGGGCTGTGTCGTTTCGTTAAGAATAGTTCAAGTTAACGGATTATTAAAATGAACGAGCGAATTTATTCAATCATTTATGAACTAGGACGTTCATTTATCGACAAAAAAAAAATAGTACACAAAAATATATGCATTTGTCAGCAATTTAAAATTTAAGTGTTAGAATATAGTTTCATATCAATAAATAAATGAGCAACTGACCAAGTCAGAAAATTTAACTAAAAATCCCACTATTATTTTTAAGCATATCCGTTGTTATCGATTATTGCTACAGCAATACATCGCAGCATCGATACGATTAAGCATTTGTCACTCGTTTTGCAACACTACAACGGTAGCAGCAAGAAGCAGCAGCATCGTTGTTTATTTTTCCCATTTCTCGAGTTTTGTTTACGTTTTCGTGCGCGCTATGTCCAATCCCCAGGAGGAGCTACTGCCACCCAGTGCTGAGGATGATGAGTTGACACTACCACGCGCCAGCATCAACAAAATAATAAAGGAACTGGTGCCAACGGTGCGAGTGGCCAATGAAAGTCGTGAATTGATTTTAAACTGCTGCTCCGAGTTTATACACCTGATTAGCTCCGAGGCGAACGAGGTGTGCAATCAGCGCAGCAAGAAAACCATCAATGCCGAGCATGTTCTGGAAGCACTCGATCGCTTGGGCTTTCGCGACTACAAACAGGAGGCGGAGGCTGTTCTCCACGATTGCAAGGAAGTGGCCGCCAAGCGACGTCGACAGAGCACGCGTCTCGAGAATCTGGGCATACCTGAGGAGGAGCTGCTGCGCCAGCAGCAGGAGCTGTTTGCCAAGGCGCGCGAGGAGCAGGCGCGGGAGGAGCAACAACAATGGATGAGCATGCAGGCAGCCGCCGTCCAACAGAGCAATGCGTTAATACAGCGACAGCAGACGACGGACGGGAACATCAGCAGCCGGAAACCCAGCGAAGACGACGAGGATGACGACGACGATGACTACTAATCGAAATCGAATAGTTGAACGAGTTTATTTCTTTGCGCTTAATGTAATTGTAAAATTGTAATTAAACTATTGCCATAAGTCACTCGAAGCTCAGCTTATATTCGCCTTGTCCCGCCGTTGTTCGTCCAAGTCCTCAGTCAGCTGATGTTCCAGCAGCCTGGGCACATTGGATGGACTGACATAGTTGCCGGGCACATATTTGCCAAGTAATTCCGTGTGCTTCTTCCAGAATTGTGTACCTATTAGATCTTCGTGTATGGGCACTATCGCCTGTCTTCCCTTATCCTGCACATTCTCGGACTGCACCACACGCTTCCTCAGCAAAATGGTTCCCTTGCGGTACATGGCAGGCAGGTTGTTGTAGTTAATCCCAAATTGTTGAAAGAGCAGCTCATTCTTGTCTGCCGAGAGTGTTCCACGAAGTCGCTCCTCAGCCTGCTGATTGGTTAAGCCCGACTCCAGCACTAGCTTCCAGAATGCCGTGTTATAGAGATTGTTCACATGCACATCCGCCTGGCGCCAGCTCAGATAATCCCGTAGATTCTCATCGGATGGATAGAGCACAGTTCGGCCATCGAAACAGGGGGCGTATTTCAAAGGTCGGTCCATCCACTTGGCCCAGTTCATCACATAGCTGCTGGAAAACAGGCTCGTCACATAGGTTAGCAATTTGGAGGCTCGACGCTTAAATGCCGCCGTATCCTTGCGGAACACAAAGGAGTATTCGTCACTCTGTCCATATCCCAGCACAATGTCTCGGAATTCCTGCATCACAGCAATGCCAGCAGCATTCATTACATTGAGCGCTAATTAGAATACTATTTACTATTTACTACTATTTAATTAACTTTTGTATTTACTGTCTCTCTTACCATTCTCATCGTTGGGCTTTTCAAATCTGTGCGCGTTGGAAAACTTGTGAAACTTTTTGCCATCAATGCGAATTACGATCCAAACATTTGGCAAGATTCTGTCGTCCTGCTCGTAGGACTTGACGTATTCATACCTGCTGCAGGCCATATTGCGTCTGCCAAGCGCCGTTGAATTGCTTTTATTTAACAACAGCCTTAAGAAAGCACGAAATTGCATTTAGTATTAATTTACCGCACGTAAACAGGTGATTGATTGGCCAATAACCATGCAGGTATAATTCACAAGGTTTATCAAAGAACTGCCGCCATTTATCGTTGACGTCACACTGACACAACGTTCACTGTAAAGAGTAGAGCGATAACTGCTTTTTATGTCATGCTCACTCTCGTTAGAGCAACCTTGTTATTTGTATTCATCTATGTGACAGTGTTGCACCTGCAAACGATATCGATAAGCAGGCTAAGTTTTAAAACAGCTGTTGGAAAGTAACGCGGCCAGACTTTCCATTATTAAGGGGCAGCTGCATTTATTTGCTTTGTGTAATAATAAAATGAGCGTAAATTATGAACAGAATACAGCGGATGAAGAATTTGCACAGTCCCATCAATCAGTGAGACTTTCAGATGATGAGGGAAGCGAAGGCAACGACAACACTGAATCCGTTGCCGCTGAAGTCTCTCAGCCAGCAGCTGTTCAAGGCAACGATGCTGAGGATGCGGATGCGGAGGCAAGTGGAGCCGCCAACACACATGTGGTAGCCCATCACTACAACGAGCTGAAGGAGGCGGGACGCAAGGAACGACACAAGTCGAAAATCTACTTTATGCGAAACTTTAACAACTGGATCAAAAGTCAGCTTATCAACGAATACATGGCACTTATCAAGCAACAGAAGCGCATTGGTGAAGCACTCCGTGTTCTGGACATGTGTTGTGGCAAGGGCGGCGATCTGCTTAAGTGGGACAAGGCCACCATCTCACACTTGATCTGCACGGACATTGCCGAGGTTTCTGTCGAGCAATGCCAGCGTCGCTACCAGGATATAATACAGCGAGCCGATAAATCCAAGTTTGGCCACAAATTCACAGCCGAATTCTTCGCCTGTGACTCGACGATGGTGAGACTTCGCGAGCGTTACAAGGACGCTTCTCTGCAGCTGAATTTGGTATCCTGCCAGTTTGCCTTCCACTACTGCTTCGAGTCGCTCGTCCAGGCGGATTGCATGATGCGCAACGCAGCCGAGTGTCTGCAGCCGGGAGGTTACTTCATAGCAACTATGCCGGATGCATATGAGATCATTAGACGGTTAAAGGAAGCTGGTCCCGATGCACGTAGCTTTGGCAACGATGTCTACAATATTGAATTTGAGTGTGATACGGATTCACTGCCTTTGTTTGGCGCCAAGTATCAATTCCATCTGGAGGGCGTTGTGGACTGTCCCGAATTTCTAGTGCATTTCCCCACACTTGTTAAACTTGGTCGCAAATATGGTCTACAGCTGGTCAGACGCAGCACATTTGCTGACTACTACAAGGAGACGTTGCCCCAAGGTCGCCAACTGTTGCAACGCATGTCTGGCCTGGAATCTGTGCAACCCCATCGCTGTGGCAACGATGACCAGTTCGCCCATGTGCGTAAAGCCGTCGGCACACAACGTGGACGTCCAATGGGCACACTGTCCAAATCCGAATGGGAAGCAACAAGTGAGTTTCAAGTACACAATTCCACAATTAATGATACCAACTAACCTTCTACCTTTTATTTTCCAGCTCTTTATTTGGCTTGTGCCTTCAAGAAATGCAAGAATAGCTGGGATGCTAACGGAAAGCCCGTGTTTGAATTTGATGACTGAAGTGTTTTAAAAAAGCAGGTTTCAATTTTTAAAAATAATGGTTTTTTCATTACACATACTCAACATGATCAGAGCATATTGTATTAAGTTTAAAAGTGTTGAACTATTTTAATGCGAGGATTTGTAGCGTTAATAAAAATATATATGAATATGAAATATATGAGGTGAAGTTTAAAATCTAAGCCCCATAACCCGTAATGTTCTTAGTCCAGTATAAACATCTAATTCGGCATTCTAATTTAAGCAATTAGTTAGAAATATTTGTAAACTAATTCCCGAAGACGAAATAATAAATGGAAAGAACGTAAATTATTTTGACAAACAATTAATATAATATAATAGGAGCACAGAACTAGGAAGCATATAATTATTAAATAAAAAATATGAATACAAATTTATGAATAAACAAATTGGGTATGCAAAAATTATAAAAAGCTAATTTTGTCATTGCTTGCTTTTTTGTTTTAAACATAGAGTACAGAAATAAGACGGCTGTCAACCCTTTAACATATGGTCTCTTCTGGTGTATTATTTAGTGTGTATTTAAAATAAATTAATGAAATTTTGAATATGACAAAAATCAAAAACCAGAGAACATAATCATTATAAGTTTTATTTTAAAAAATTACATATAATCATTACTTCATGAATTTTATGGATTTTCATTAATGATAATAATTTTTTTTGAGTAAAAAAACATAAAAATCACATATTATCATCACTTCTGATAAAAATCACATATAATCATCACTTCTGATTTTTATTTTTTTTTTATCAAAATAAAAATCAATTCCAATTTAAAGCTTACGGGTAGACATTTTTGCCAATTATCTTGCACGTACTTAAAAAGGCAACTCAGAGGGACCTTTCAAAGCCAAAAAAAGGGTTAGAAGGGGAGGGGGGTATATTTCAAAAAGAGTTTGAACTTAGAAAGAATTTGAGGGGTTGAGCCTGAAATTAAATAAATCAGACAACGAAAAGTGCGAAAACAATTTTAATATGTGGCTGCAGATGATAGAAAAAACATACCAGAAACTGATACATTTTGAATTCCATTTTTAGAATCAATCGACCCCATCAATTAGGACTTTAACACTAAATCCAAATTGGACAGTGAACTTAAAAAACATACAATGAATTTGACACATCAGCATTAGCACATCGTTTATTTCGCAAACTTCAAATAAATTTGAACCACTTACGATCATCAATTGGACAAGATAACTTAGCAGTCTCCATTTGCTATCAATCGAATATCTCCAAATATGGGTAAAGTAATTTATGATTTTGCTTTCATTAAAGCAAACAATTAATACCTCAATTTGGGGGAGCTTAAATCAATTTTACAATTTTAGAAATAACAAACCATTATAAAATTAAAGTACAAAATTTTTAATTTTATCATGTATTTTTAAAGTATGATTCAGGATGTTATTGATAAATTCAGATAATATGCGGATAAAATGGCAACGACTCAGCATTTTAAAAGTCAAAGAAGTCTAAACTATTTGATTTAACTAAAAAACAACATGGGCGATAGGTCAACATCCTAAGAGTATTGTCACCCAATTTGGTTCCTCTAATTCGAATAGTCTCGGAGGTAAAAGTGTTCAAACTGGTATACCATAATCTGTCACGAATCTAATAATACCCATTTTTATGTAATGAGCTAATTATCATGTTATAAGTTTTTATTGTAGTAACATTTAATTAATTTTAGTAAACATTTTTAACACTGGAGTTGTCAATTTAATATTTTTTTAAAGGAATTATCTTTGTTTTGTTTATTTGCTTAAAAAATGTGTTGCTAAAAAGAAGTTGAAGGGGGTGGAGGAGGCGCCGACAAAATCTTTGCCCCGGGAGCAACTTTTCGTCGCAAAGGCGCTGGGCATATTCAATATTTGATATTGATAACAGCCTCAGCAATTTTGAGCTTCATTGATTTGATATTTTTTTTTTGGCTTTGAGTGGGTTCTCTAAGTTCCCTTTTTAAGTAAATAAAACAAAATTGGCAAAAAGTTCTACCCGTAAGTTATAAATTGCAATTGATTTTTATTTTGATAAAAAAAAAATAAAAATCAGAAGTGATGATTATATATGTGATTTTTATTTTTTTTACTCAAAAATAATGATAGTCATTGATGAAAATCCATAAAAATTAATAAATTTAAATCATGTCGAAAATGCAAAGATTTCATGGAAACGATCATGGTGTTTTTTTTCTTGTATCTTTCTTCCTTGTCGTTGATTTTTTTTAATTAAAAAAGACGAAAATAATCATTATTTGTGATCTCTGATCAAAACTAATATTAATGAAATAGATTTTTTCTTAGTTTTATACTCTGCATGCTTATTATCTCATTTATCATAGCATAGATGAACTTGCTTAGTTATTCTACCTTATTTATTCTTACTTTGGTTTCTTTCAATTTTATTACATTAAATCTTTGCTGTGGAAATTTTTAAAATAATATTAGGAATTTATAGTAGAGAAATCTAAGATACAAAAATATTTCAATAACATTTCAACAGAAATAAATAACATGCATAACTTATATAACAGCGAAAACGTGGCTTAAGCTGCGAAAAAGCTTAAGCCGTTAAAGCAATTTGAACTTTATAGTTAACTAATTGCGAGTGTTGATAGTTTTTTTTAATATTATTATTTGTTTAATGGGAAGTACAAAAAGTGATAAATCAACCCTCGCCACATTGACAATACCTGAGTGTCTCTCTCTATATTTACAAAGCTTTGATAACGAAGCTTTTTTGTAAACGAGTTCGAAATTGGAAAAAGTGTACGGCGTTGTCGAAAAGCTTTATTGGAAGGACATGGACATGGACACGAACATGAACTCATGTTCATGCAAGGAGAGCGCGCGCACAGCTGTTGCTTTCACAGCGACGGCGCCTTTGAAGGACATCGGGCAAAGGTTAGTCCTGACGTTTACGTTGCCGGGTCGTGCCCGTGCCCGAGACCGATTACCAAAGTGCGAGCCTGTGCCTGGCATTCAATGCATCAATGAATTATTATAGCTCAAGTGTAAATAAATATTTGATACCTCGCAGCGAAGGTACGAAGGAGTCGAGTATTGGAAATAAAGGCATAAATTACGCCATTGATTGGATGTCGATGGCAGCACAACGGATAATCGTCAGTTCTTTGTCTGCCACACACTCACACACACACACACACATAGGCTCACACTCTCTCTTTTACTCTCGCTCAGTCTCTATAACTTATATTCTGTACTCTTTGCGCTTCTCTCTCCGTTTGAGGTCTTTGTATATTGCTTTCCTCATCTTCAAGTTCTTGTCAGATAATTTCATTATTTAAAGTTTCGCTCATAAAAATAAACTTTGAGCGTAAAGTTTAAATTTGTTTTGCACACACGCACGCATACATACACACACAAAAGTTGTTTACAACAGTCCAGCTTGTGTATATGTTTGTGTGTGTGTGCTACGCTTTGTTTAAAGTAGAACGTGCGTATTTAGAAGGCAAACAACAAAACTGTTTACACACACGACTCGCTTCGGCTCGTGGCGCAGCATTGTCCCTTGCCACATGCCTTATGCCACCTGCCTCCACCCCACCCCCCTCGTCAACACTCGCTTTGCACTGATTGGCCCTAATGAATCTTTTTGTTACCTCATGCAGCCGCCTGCGCATTGTTCCATGCGGTCTATGCAAATTAGTTCACTTTTAACCCAAATGCTACCACATACCACGAGGTTGCACACAACATTTTCATACGATGACAGCCTCGTAAACTTTCTACAACCAAAGCCGAAAGCTGAAACTGTTAATAACAGTAGGTTGAGAATTTTCCTTGCGGTAAATCATAAGAAAGCGAAAAGAAGCGAATATGAGTAGGATTAGTTAAATTATAGCTACGGTAATTAAAGTCTAATTAAGAATTGACTTACATTTTGAGTTGAAAATGGAAAAAAAAGAATCTTATTATATTAGAACTTTTCCCAAAAAATAAAAAAATAAATTACAGAAGGTTGTCAATTTTTTTACATCATTAGAGTAAGCTGATATGACTGAGAAGTTTTAGTAAAATAAGTAACAACAATTATTTACTTACAAATGAAAACCTCGAAGTACTTTTATTTGAAGTTTAAAAATTAAATTTAAAAACCACCACGCTCACAGTTTTTAAGATAATGAGTTTTTTATGGTAATTAAAGTTATCTATTAATATTATTGGGTAGTAATTTCTATAAAGTTCATTTATATATGTTGATATAAGTAACGGGTATCCAGGTCGGGATCTCGACTATAACCTTTCCGACTAGTTTTATTTTTGTTTATTCTGATTCTTTTACTATAATTAAAATGTGCAAATTACCGCTTGTACTTGATGTTGGGCTTAAGCGCTAGGGGACGAAAATAAAAGGGAATCTACGAAAAAATGAAAAGTGTAATCTAAATATTTATGCAGCAGGATCTCCTGAATTTAGGGCTAAATAAGTATGAGTAGGGCTATAAAATGAAATGAAATTTCAAACTGGATGTGTGTGTTAATCGCACGGAATAGAGTTTAGAGTATATTCTCTTTTTCAGTATTTATAAAGATAGCCGTATATCATTTTTATGCCTAGCTGTAAATACTTGGACTGTCTTTGAGCTTGTACTTTATTTAATGTTAGCTATTCGGAAATGTCGAGTTTCCTTTAAGCTGAAATACCATAAAAATATAGTAAATTTTCAGCTATCTGGATTTAGGATACGGGTTAAATCTTTTTGCACAATGGATTGCCGGGCTGCTGGGTTTCTGCATATACACGTACGCTGTGACGTGCAGCTTGTGTGTGTGTGTGTGTGTGTGTGTGTGTGTGAGTCTCTTTTGTGTATGTCGTTGGCCACTGACAGTCAGCCAGGTAGGAAAATGAGTGGCCTTACATTACGTATACGCAGTGTGTACAAACAAAATACATACCGCAATGTTTATTTTGTAAGCTTGTAGAGGCAAGCGAGCGAATAAGTGTCTGTGAGCCAGCAGTCAGTATGTGTGTCAGTGAGCGTGTGTCTGTGTGTGTGTGTGTGCACCTCACAAAATGCATAAGTGAATGTGTGTATGTATTTGTAACGACTTGTGTTTATTCAACCGCATGGAACAATGTGAAAAACGCATGCCAGGCATTTGCCTTTGTTGTACCTCCTTTACTGCCCCCTCCAACCCTTCCAACGCCTCTGCCTCTGTACCCCTTGTATTTGCAGAGCGCTATGCTAAACTTTTTATAAGGATTGCCCCCAGGGTGAGCTTAAGGGGTGATGGGCAAGCACGAGGCGTGCAACAATTTAAAAAGATATGTGAAAGTGAGTGTGAGTGTGATTGTGTGTGTGTGTGTTAGTGTGTGTATGAGTGTTTGTGTGTGTATACAAGGACTTGCAGAATGAGCCGAGCCGAGCTTAGCTTATGTTAATCTTTTGTGGCTCTTGTCCAAAAGAAAAACTTGAACTTTGCCATCAATGTTTGAGTGATTCGTTCTATTCATGATTAATATGAATAATAACAGTGGCACTTGGCCAACAAAAATTCGAATAAAGTTTTCCAAAAGTTTTAAGCAACACAATCAGTTACCTTAAGTGCTTCGAATGTTTGAAGTCAAAAGTAATAGTCTCGTATTTAAGTTTCATAAATTTGAGAAGTGCTTTTAAAGAAAGAAAAAGGGAGAATAGAGAGAAAGAGTGAGAGAGATGAAACGACAGACAGACTTTTAGATAAAATCTCATCAATTATTAACTTTGATTGATTTCCTGTAGAAAATATATTTATTAATTCTGAAAATCTCTAGTCATTAGTATTAATAAGGGCAGGATTCATAAAGCTTAGAAAATAAAATGTCGTAACTTTGAAAAATATCAAATGGCAGAAAGAGAAAGAGATAGAGAGAGAGAGAGAAAGAGAGAAACAAAGAAAAGACATAGCGCCTCTTGAATAATATCTCATAAATTTTTTAAATGGATTCACCTAATATATATATATATATATATATATATATATATATATATATATATAAACCAGAGAATCTCAAACCATAAATATTGATAAGGAAGAATTAAAAAAAAGAAAAGACATATTTGACTTTAAGATATATTCTCATCAATAAACACAGAAAGGTCAACCGCAACCAAAAACTTATACTTATACTTACTTATACTAAACTCACATATTAAAAAATTTTCTTCAGGAATCGAACTTAAGTTTTAGTACTTATTTAAACAGTCTACACATAAATTAACCCACTAGAATGAAAATACCGAGCTTTTTAATTACTAAAAAATTAAAAATATATTAAATTCTGCGTAGATAAATTCTCAAGATAATCATAAATTCTCATCGCGTCATGCAACGCAACGTGTCATATTCAGGATTGGTAAAAAATATCTAGAAAACGGTTTTAAATGAAATTGCCCATGCAATTAACTTATAATATTTCAAATGATATTAAAAAAGTTCTAAGCAAAAAGGCTTGACCATTTCGGAGAGTTTGGCGGTATTCAATTAGAACTCAAAACCAACTTCTATATTTATAACGTTACGGTATCGCATATTTTTGCTTATATCTTTAAGGCGGAAGGGTCGATTGCTTTCATCTTATTCACTAAATATAGTTTAACTGAATTGTTACTCAGTACAACACCTTTTTCATGATTTTGTCACATTTTGGCGTACGAATGTAACGTTACAGGGTAACGTTGGTAATACCCAGATCCATATGGATATTAAAATCAAATATTTATTTTAAAACTGAACAAATCAAACGTCTTAATTTCACATTCAGTTGCATTTCACCCTTAAACACGCTCTAAGCTAAATAAATAATTTATAATTTGACTTGCATGGATTTTCCTTAGCTGTTTCCCTAACTCTTTACGTATGTAAGTATGCAAGTCATGTCATTTCTCGGGAAATTGGATTTGTAATGTTTCCCTTTGCATACTTTTGTGTGTGTACGTAAAGATTTTGTAATTGCACACTTGGCAATGATTTATTCATTGCAATTAGCAAACTAATTGGCTAAGCCGGAAATATATCGATTTAAAATTCAATAAGTTTGAACCTTGATAAGCTCATCAAACAAGCACGACCATGTCTCATGGACAGGAGGGAGACAGACAGAGAGATAGACAGTGACAGGATGACGATTAGGGTGAGGTTGTTACAAGGGATTTTAGCTCAAGGCGTAGCATTTGGGAATTAGCTGGCAACCATAAAGTTGTTTTCTTGTACTGTTCCGTTCTGTCATGTTGTTGTTTTATTTTGTTTGTTGTTATGTTGTGCTTTGTTGCGTTGTTGGCTGTCTTGTTGTGAAGTGCACACACGACAAAAGGTCAACTTGGCAGTGAGTTAAATGACAAGGACCTCACCTTGCCCGTGCCCATGTCCGTGTCTTCGTCCGTGTTCGTGTCCATGTCCGTGTTTATTACCGCGTGCCTGTTGGGGGGGCAACAGCATTGTTGCCTGTGCGTGTTTGCATGTTTGGCTGTCTTACGACCCCAAAACGTTGGCATGCAATGCCAGACTAGGCTAGCACCAGGCCAGGCCAAACCAAACCAGAAACGGGCAAAGTCAGGCCAATAATAATGGCTTTCACTTTCAAAACAAACGCCAACAACGGCAACGATGACATTGGCCATAAGTCGAAGCCAATCGTCCTTGGCGTGGTTGAATTTTAGCGGCCATTTGACAGCTCGAAGTTTAAAAGCCGGTCACAGGCATTCGCCATTCCCCCCTCCATATAATCCTCCCCACTATCCAACACTACAAATTAAATAGAGAGGTCGAAGTACAAGTTCCATAACCCTGAAGCTTAGTGTGTTTGTGCCTGGCCAAGTGGCCTCTGGTCATAATTACGGTGCACACAATTGACAGTTATCAACTTCGCGCCCACTAAAATCAAACTTTATCAACACTAACACACATTTGCCTAACTGGAAGCTACGCAGCAACAGCGGCGACAACGACTGACTTCCAGGCAAAACAAAAAGCTTGCTCAGTAAAAGCTCAACGCGCTGCCTGCTTGTCTCTTTTTTGCGCTGGCTCAAGCCAAAGTCGGCGATGTGAATGTCAGTCATGGAGTTCCAGTCGTCGGATACATGTGGAACGCAACGAACACAAAATAACGCGCCTCGCCCCAATATACAATGCGAAAAAGTTTTTTACAAAAATTGTGTATAAAACAAGCCAAGTAACTTCAACCACTCTGTGTATATGTGTATATGTGTGCGTGTGTCTCTAAATTAACATGTTTGCAAAACACGTGAAAGTGTCCAAAACGCTGCAAACACTTAATTTCCAATTGAGATACAAATATCTATTCTAAATCTCAGAAAAATAACAAAGCACTCGAACGCCAACATCAAAAAAAAAAACCACAAAAAAAAGGAAACAAGAAGAAGCAAGAAAGGAGAAAAAAGTAGCTGATAAAAAATTTAAAATTCAATTTGAAGCTTTTTGTAAAGCTCCACGCCCCGTACGCTGTTGTTGTTGTGTGTTAAAAGTGCAGCAGCAGCAGCAGATGCAGCAGCTGCAACAAATAGTGCTAGAGAGAGAGAGCGAGAGAGATAGTTAAGGAGAGTGTGTGGGAAGGCGGAGTAACTAATAATCAGCATTTAAGGATAATCTGTGCGGCTTACGGCATTTCATTAAAATGGATTTACGGCAATGTCGATGCGCTGAGCTGCATTTGTGCATGGGATTATCGATTGTAATGCGCAGTCATCAAACAAAGCAACAACAACAGCAACAGCAACAAAGCCGCAACAACAAACATTGAGTCAAAGAGTTCTTGTGTCTTATGAAACAATTGAAGCGCCGGCCAAGGCAGCCACAAAAGAAGAAGAAGCAGCAAACAACAAAATCGCATCACATAATTGAACGGCATACGCAAAGTAAGTGAAATTAAATTAAGTAGAGTGTAAAGTAAAGTGTATTGAAGTGAATTGAATGAAATAAGGTAAGGCAAAGTGGTGAAGTGAAGGAGGTGAAGTGAAGTGGAGTGGTGTGGACTGGACTGGACTGGACTGGAGTGTTGTGAAGTGAAGTGGCCAAGTGGCATTCGCACTTCTCGCGTAATTATTCAACGCGTGGTGTGTGTGCTCCTGAAACTAGGTCAGCGGAAGTTGCCCAACAACAACAACCACAAGGTACAACACACACACACACCTAACAACAACAGTTACCTTCGCCAGGTGTCAAAGTATAGCGACAATCGCAGCACAATATCGACTGCCACTGCCACTGCCACTGCCTCTTTCTGCTGATTAACGAACAGTCGAAGTGTCGATAATCGCGCGCGCGTATCGAACGAATATTGCAAAAAAAAAAGAAGAAATGTTGCCTATCTTTGAGGGCACGCAAAATAATGTTGCCTACCTTTGAGGGCACTGTCATTCAATAACCACAACGGTCATATTCTTTGCACGCGTGCTGCGTCTGAGAGCGTGTGTGTGAAAGTGTGCGTTTATTTCTATCTGTATCTACCTCGCACACACACACACACACACACAGAGACAAGCGCGCAATGAGCGTAGCGACGAGAAAACAGCCTCGAAACAGATTTCGATAGCAGCAGCCTGCCTGTCTTTAGGGAATGGGGCTATATATATGTATGTATTTTGTTGTTTTCTACTGCTTTCTGCTCTTCAGCAATTCGAAGTTTTGAAAAAGACGTCTGCGGTGCGACAGAGACGGGGAGAGAGCACTATAAAACGAAATGCCAAAGCATCACAAAAAAAAGGAAGGAAACAACAACAAAATGGCCTTGCAGAACAACCAAAAATATATAAAAAACGACAGCAAAATAGAATCTAATTATTTATTTATTTGTTTTCACGATTGTCAGCTTAAAAGCTTTAAAATTAACACAAGCAAAATAGAAAGAACAACACTGAAAACTGGCAATCAAATCAAACTATTTTAGGGGCGACATTACAAATTGCTTTTAACTTTTGTTGACCTTTGAATAAAGTACTTTATTTATTTGCCATCAAGTTTTATAATAAAGAAATGAAATAGCCTAGCACGATGTAAGAAAGTACACAGACATTGGGACTTACTTTAGTAATTTCTAGACAGTGTTTAACAGATAGTGAGCTTGACTCTAAAATGGAACTTATTAGCTTATTTACGCTCACTTACATACATTACAGCGATTTTACTTACATTTGAGTTCTTAAAGTCTCTGTTAAACGTTTCTTTTATGAATTAAAAATAATTGTATGTAATACTTATTTTTTTATATGAAACTTAATTATCAAATATATGTATAATACGTGAATTTTTCGAAAGGCTGCTTAGTAAAGGAAATAGTAAATGGATTCCATATTGCCCGTTTTATAGGAAAATAATTTTTTCAAGTTTTACATGTAATAGTCTATAAACCTGAACCATTTAAATGTTTTTGTATATAGTTTTTGATAGCAAAAAACAACTTTTAACAGCGAAATTGGTATTTAAAGTTAATTATCAGATAAATTATAGCAAATACCAAAGTTGGGGTGGTTGTTTTATAGTCAATTATGACTCACTTTACAAAAGGAATATCTTTCAGTCTTTGTGATATCGCACATCAGATTTTGTCGGTGAAATTGTTATTGAAACTTAATTAACAGATAACTTTTGACATATTCAAAAGTTGAAGGGCCTGAATTGGTCGTTTTATAGCAAATTATGCCCCACCTTATTGCGAGTATCTTTGTTATAAAGGCACTAACAAATTGCTTGCGTTTGCTGTAAACATAAGAAAACCAAAGAGTCATAAAAAATTTCGCTGGACACATAAAACGCCGCTTGAGGCTCACTTTGCTTTCTCATTTCTAGTTTCTGGTCTCTCATTTTCCGTTTCTCGTTGTCCGTTTCTCGATGAGTTTGATTTTGTATTTGTATGTGTATTTGGAACTCGGATGCGGTAATCACATTTGGACATTTCAACAGGATATGACAAGTGATGGTGCTGTTACGTTTTGGATATTTTTGCTTTGTTTAATCGGCTCACCGCAGCTGGAGGGCAGCGAGGCAGGGCGGCCGGATGAGCTGCACATAGGCGGCATATTTCCCATAAACGGCAAAGGAGGATGGCAGGGTGGGCAGGCGTGCATGCCGGCCGCAAGACTGGCATTGGATGATGTCAACAAGGAGCCAAATCTGCTGCCAGGCTTCAAGCTCATCCTGCACAGCAATGACAGCGAGGTGAGTCTACCACACACACATACACACACACACACATATTTACAAAACATCTAAATGCTTAAACTATGATAAGCTGCTCCAGACAGCAGCACTCATATTTACAATAGATACATAGATACGTAGATGTAAGTGCGACTAGTTGGGACCCCTTGGGTGCCACTTATTTTGTTTCGTTTTTGCGTTTTGTTTTTGTGACCGTTTTCGTTTTGTCGCTTCTCGAATAATACGTAGAGAGTCGGGAGGGAAGAGGAAAGGGAATGGTATGTCCGGGGAGGGACAACTTGGCATTCATTAGCATATTTCTCTAGAGGGAAACACACACAGTAGCGAGCGTTTTATTATGCTTTTGTTATATTGCGCATGAAGGGTATTAGACGTAAGTGTTCTTCAAATCAATTTCACCTCAATTTCGTCAAACTGTTTACCGCAAACTGTTTCAATCTAATCAATTTCTATCTCTAATACGGTAATAGGTGTAAGTCTATTCAATCAAATTGTGCAATTGAATTTTAAGAGCTGAAGAAAAAACGCAACAATCTATAAAGTGTTCTTTAAATCTAGTTTAGCATTCTTTTGGTCTTTAATAAAATAATTTCCCATCTATATTACAAGTACGAGTGAACTCTAATAAAAATTCTCGATAAAAGTAAATTTTTTTTTTTAAGCTGATAGTTTTTTTTTTTTATATAATTGATGTAGATAAAACATTTCTTTTAGCGTGGCAGGGGGTAATCAAGCCCAGTTAATTTTAAACAGAAAAGTACTAGAAGTGGTAGGTCGGCGACTCTAAAAAGAGAGCCACAGCACAAGAAACTAAAACTGAATGATAAGTAAACTTAAATGTTCCTTTGCGACAATTTATTAATTGTCAACAAACTTACAAATTTAGCTTTCCTAATTTGCATGATGTCCTTACCATACTTGTAAAGTGTACTTTTATTATATTTTCAGTGTGTGAGGTCTCTGGCTAGAGTCACCGACCTGTCACATAATTAGAAATTCACTTTGTAAATTAAGTGGATTCGATTCCTACACTTCCACTTCAAAACATCTGTTATAACCCTGTCTGTTATAACCCTGTCTTAATAAAAAATTCTGCCATGACACTGCAATTGCTTTAATTATCATGTGGCGTGCTCAATAAAAAATAAGGATAATGTATCAAAAATAAAAAAAATAAATGTAATTATAATGTAATCGGATTCAGTATTAGATAAATGGAAGATCCTAAAAAAAAAATTTAAACGTCTATTGCCAAGACTTATGAATTAAAATTAATAATGCTACATACATATGTATTTTTCTCAATAATACCTTTCACATGTTTCCTTAGCGTTCAAGTTAACAATGTGACTATAGATTATTATATTTTTAAAGAATATGTGCGGAACAGGCAGAAGGAGGCGTGGCAGACCCTATATATTCTTGATCAGCTTCAATAGCCGAGTCGATATAGCAATGTCCGTCTGTCTGTCTGTCCGTCTGTCTATCTGACCGTCTGTCTGTATGAACACCTAGATCTCAGAGACTATAAGAGCTAGAGACACCAAACTTGGTATGTAGGCTTCTCTATATTGCGAGCAGATCAAGTTTATTTCAAAATTCGGCCACGCACCCTTTAACGCCCTCCAATCGAAAAAAAATTTCATATCCAAATTATAAGAACAATTTAAAAGCTAGTGACACCAAATTTGGTATGTAGATTCCTATATATTGCAGGCAGATCAAGTTGGCTTTTTTTTTTGGTCGGAACACTATATCAAATAGCTCCCATAGGAACAATCGGTCGAAAATCAAGTTTTTATGAAAAACTTTTTTGTCTAAACCAACCTCATACAATATGCATAGAACTTGGTTTTATATATCCTGACCGAAGTTGGTTCAAATCGTACTACTATATGATATTGCTGTCATAGGACCGATCGGGCGAAAATCAAGTCTTAGTTTAAAATACTTTTTGTTTTATGAGATATCTTAACCAAACTAATAGAATATGCATTTAGGTTAGTTTTATGCATCCTTCCGAAATTGGTTCAAATCGGTCCACTATATCATATAGCTGTAAAAGAACCTATCGGGATGTGGTTTTATGAGATATCTCAACCAACTAATACAGTATGCATTTTAATTGGTTTTATATATTCCGACCGAAGTTGGTTCATGTTGGATCGGTCATAAAACCGATCGGGCGAAAATCGTAACCAAACTGACAGAATATTCTTTGAAGCTGGTCTTGTACATCCTTACCAAATTGGAGCAAGTAGTCGAAAATGTAAGGGCGCCGAGTGAGCTAAATATTTTTGAATTTTTAGCAGTCTTTGCTTTTTTCATAGTAAGTACGGTGTCTCCGACAGTCGAGTATGCTCGACTGTATCACCGCGAACGAAGCGAGCAGTGGGTGGAGCCCCCTAGTATTTTATTAGTTATGGACTTTAGGTTGGTAGGCTGGACCAAGGGAACTAAGGCTAACAGATATGGATATTTTGATTTGCTTTCTATATGTTCCTGATACTAATTTGGAAACTTATAATGAATATAGTTAATAACAACGAAAATGTTTCATTTCTTATATTTTCAAGTAGTTTTTAATTTGTAATGTTATCTTTATTATACAGACTGATTTTTTTCCCTTTTGTAAGATTCAATGTTGGATAATAATAATAACCAAAATATAGGAAAGTCTATTAGTCGAATCATTTCAGAAAGCGAGTTCCTGTTGTTTCTGTTTATCAATTTTAAAAAATCGTATTTTAGAGTTTGGTCGGTTTTTGTTGGAAAGAGTTTTTCGGAATCAAGAACAGTTTATAACCTTATGTGTGCTTATAAGAGTGTGTGTTTGTATTTGTGTGTAAATGTATTTGCTCGCATAAATGTCATATGTCATAATTAATAGCTAGTTTGCTAGCTCGCAAGCTTGCACAAAATATTATCAATGCTCCGCTGTGCGACAAGTTATGCTGACTCGCAATATGAATAGACTGAAAGGAATGTTTAAGAGCTATAGTTTGAAAGAGCTACAGTTATACGTACAGTTCCTATTTATAGGCGTACCTCATTAGTTTTAAGTGAGCGAAAGCTTAACTACTTGTTTTGAGTTTTGAATGAGGTCATTTGTGGTGTTCAGCTCATCATTTGAGTTAGTTTTATTCAAGGCTGACAGACAAACCTGACCAAGCACATGCAACCATACATATACGTGTATGTAAAAGTGTAGAGTATGTTAAGAGGTGACTGAGTTGAGATGAGTTCAGTTCGGTTCACTTCGCTGGGCTTTAGGCTCAACTGGGACTGTTTTGACTGACTATGGACTGCTGGTTATATGGCTTAGGCAAACAGCTTCCGTTAAATGCTGCATAATTAGTTGGCATCTCCGCGTGGCACATCACCATTCAGCATTCAGCATTCACCATCATCATTGCCGCCGTGCCCATCATATGCCATCATATAAGGCAACAAGCGGCAAAGGTCGCACGCAATATTCGCTTTTGCTTTGAGCCTTTGCCATTGCTTGACCTACTTTGATGTGTGAAATGTCCCAAGAAAGGCACACAGACACACACACACACACACACACATACAGAGAAACAATTAAACAAGAGCGCCTCATAATGCGGCAAGCCTCGGATTTATGCATGTACTGGAATATGTACATATATTTTCCTACTCCTCCTCATCAAGGATAACATGAAAAAGGAAAGAAGGAAAAGCGCCTGGACACGAGGCAAAACAATTACAGCGGTTGTTTACACGCAAACTGAAGTTAAATGCAGTAAAAACAAAGCGCAAATGAGTTTTTCATTTAAGCCATGAATTAATGAATAATCATGCTCCCTCTCTCTCTGCTGCGAATGCAAATGAGTGCATACTTTATGACTGACAGTTGATACACTCTTCGTCGGTCATCGCCTGTAATGATCTAATAATCTAGGGACAATTTAACTAGTGACATCAATTATTCATTTTAATATACAAAATCAACAGTAATACATTTAACATAAAACTAAACAAAAATGAATTCATTCTAATTATTCACATAGCCCTCATTTATGAATTGAAATGACATCAAAGTGAAATTTTATAAATTAGAGTGGTAATTTAACTAGATACATCAATTATACATTAATAGTATCACTGCGGACGGCAGTTCGCGCTAGTGACGAAAGCAGCACGAAGGGTGCGAAAAGCGACTAGCAATATATACAGCTAGTTTGGAAAGTTTGCTATGACTGTCCGATCAGATCGAGTAATATACCGATCTAAAGGTTTAGTCCTAACTTACAAAATGGCATACTACATACTTGGGGCTGTTGGGGCCTTTTGGTAAAATTTTTAATTTTTTAAAAATTCTAATAAAAAATGAACTTCTCAAAATGCAATGAAAATTCAGTTTGTTTGTTTGTGTGTTTGTATCAAAGCGCTAAAGAAGCTTTAATGTAATGATGGGGATTTATTCCATTTCGAAAATCTAGAAATGTTTGTTCTACGACTTTTTGAAAAACCGCTAGTTTTATATCGGAAAGGTGTGTTTGAGGGCTTTTAGGCGTACCTTTAAACTTTTTTTTTTAAGTACCCAGGTAACATTTTACAGGTGAGAAAAATTTAAGCTTACATTTTGGCGATTTCTGACAAAACAGCTCTAACAATTTTTATTAAATTTCAGTAGTTCGTAAAATTTTGCGTCTTTTGGTATTTGAAACATAAATTTTGGCTAAGGGGTTTGAAAGATGTGACCTGTGTACTGAATATATAAATTTTTGTATCGGTCGAAAATCACGTCTAAGTACGAAAAACTTTTTGGTTTTATGAGATATCTCAACCAAACTGATACAATATGCATTTAACTTGGTTTTGTATATCCTGACCAAAATTGGTTCAAATCGGACCACTGTATCATATAGCTGGCATAAGACCGATCGGTCCAATATTAAGTCTTAGTATGAAAACCTTTTTGTTTTACGAGATATCGTAACCAAACAAATAGAATATGCATTTAAGTTAGACTTATAGAGCCTGACCAAAGTTGGTTCTACTCGAACCACTATATCATTTAGCTGTCATAGGACCGATCGGGTCAAAATTAGGTTATAGTATGAAAAACATTTTTGTTTAATGAGATATTTTAACCAAATTCATAGAATAAGCATTTAAGTTAGTTTTATACATCCTGACCGAAGTTAGTTCTAATCGGACCACTATATCATATAGCTGTCATAGGACCGATCGGGCGAAATCCAAGTCTTGGTATGAAAATCTATTATGTTTTATGAGACATCGTAATCAATATGATAGAATGTACATTTAAGTTAACAAAAATATTTTTTAATTTTTTCCATTATTAGTTTTTTCCATAGTAAGTACGGGGTATGTACTCGAGTATGCTCGACTGTAGCACCGGCCCACTAATTTTTTTTTTTTTAATTTATATTTTTATTTAAAATTTTTATGTTAAACTGAATTTTGTTTGGTATACATCAGGTACAACCAATACCAACGACTATTCTATAAAAAAAACTTAAATTTAGATCCGTCCAACACTGTTACAGGCTTTGCCTTGTGCTTGATATTGTAATATTCTAATCACGTTATTCGAGGACCTAGGCAGGGGGCAGGGGGGGCAAGTGCCCCTACCTACATTCTGGCTAACAAAATTTTAACTTCCAACATCCATTCAGATTGGTATCATATCACATAAAATAACAAAATAAAATTGACACTCTGGATCTTTCATTGATTGAAAGTTGTCAAGTATGAATTTTAACAGTGGTACTATTCACGAAATTATGTGAAGTGTCGAGCTCTAATTTTTCACACCAATTTGCGGGTACACAAAGATGAGTTATCTTCATTGTTGGTATATTGGTACAAAAAAACTAATTTAAAATATATTTAATGCCCTTTTGCTAAATTTAAAAACCAACGTAATAAAATTTTATAATTTTTACATTTAACAGCAATCATTGTTCATTTCTAGGGCCTCGACATAGCCAATTTTGTGCTTTTAGGTTGTAAACAATTTGTAAAACTGTCTTGGATAATAGAGTCGGTCAATTTGTATGGCGTAACAAAAAATTAATTTTATTTCATAAGCTCTATTTTGATTTTAGACCGATGGTTTATTGGGCAAACCTTCTTAGAGTTCGTTGTTTTGTCCCAAAAAAAAATGACCCACTCTACTGTAAATTCTTTTTTTTAAGGATCTTGTATGCTGAGTGCGTAAGAAAGGCTAGTTTTTGAAATTATTTTAACTTTTATAAAGTTTAAAATGACTACAAAGACTAATTTAACTACGAAGCTATATTGCTCATAGGAATGTGTGTTCTAAAAATCTCTAAAAGTAACCCAAAAGGTGGTGTTTCTGAAATTATGCAAGCAATGCTTTCAAACAACAAAAATATTTTGGAGAGGTTAAGGTACTAAGGTATTTTTTAAAATTGAATGAAATGTATTTTGAATTAATTGATTAATTATTTAAAACATACCTAATATAACACATATAACTCGTAAGTTTTTAAACAGTTTGATTAAAATCTCTAGAATTTTTAGGCAGGGTTTGTGGTGATATTATAAAAAAAATTTTTGCCCCTCCCCCCCTTCGCTCAAAGCTGCCTACGCCCTTGACGTTATTTACATTTTCTTCCTGCCAAGAACCTGCAATTTTCACTGCTTTGTATTTCCCCATGCTCAAGATACAATAAAAAAACTTATTATTTTATCAAAAAAAAAAATGTACAATAATAAATAAAGTAAGTAAACGAAAACTTTATACAAAGCGTAAGAACAACATTCATTAATGGAATAAATTCTTGTAATATAAATCCGAGTCTGAATTAAAAATAAATTCAATTAAACAATTAAAAAAGTAGTTGTATAAAATGTTCAACTTTAAAATAACCATACATTCGCACCCACTCATTAAAACAAACACACAACCACTAAGAATAAAGTAATAAAATTTCCAGGTAACGTAAAATATTTTTGGTCAAACTTTTAATCCTAATTTTCAATTTATGGCAAGTATTCGAATATGCTTTATTATGCCACTCTCAGCATATATAGGGTATACATATTCCATAAGTCATTAAGTTCCGTTAACTCTGTGAATAACAAGAATATCCCAAAGTTGTCATCTACATAATTACCCTAACTTAAATCGTCATTGGAATGAAAATATTGCATTGGATAAAGTATTATTTCTAGTGCCTTAATTTATGAGTACATTATGGGTCCGCTTGTGTATAATAAAATAAATAAATGTTTTTATATATATAAAAAATATATAAAAATTTATTTAAAAATATGCTATTACAGCTCAAAAATATCAAAATCCTAGCAAAAATACAATTAGTTAAAATTAAAAAGTGTCAAAGCAAGAGTTCTGTAACATAATGGATACAAAAACGGAAAGTTTGACACAAGCGTGTAGTGCAAAATGATCCCGTGGTCCTAGCTGACACCACAATTTAAAAACTTTTCTGTAATGGAACTATTTTTTTAATTTTTCAATTTTAATTATTTCCAGAGGTGAGTCCATATGTATATTTTATTAGCTTGGTTAGGATATATACAAAAATAAGAATGTTTTTGTTTATAAAAATTGATTTTCGAATTTCGCAGGCTTTAAAAGCTTAAAATATACATATAGGATCGATCGAATATCTCAAAACATAAATAAAATAATTTTAGATTTTGCTTCCATAAAATCTAGAAAAATATGATTTAATTTTTGTAAACTATTTAAGTTATTTATTTTGACTCTGAAATTGTCATATTTTTTAATTTTTATTTTTGTAACATTTAAAAAATAACGACACTGGATTTGTCAACTTCATTATGTTTTAAAAATAATTATCGTTGTTTTGTTTATTTGCTAATTATTAAAATATAAAAACCAATTGTGGTGTGGGGAATGGAGACCCGTCTTTGCACCAGGAGCAACTTTTCCCGCGACGGCGCTGGCACAGGGTATAAAAATACAAACTAACAAATTTTTTTGCGGCCCCTAATTTATATCCTGCGTACGCCCCTGCACCCCACAGTTTCCAAAGACTTTTGCCAATAGATTTTCACATCGTAGATGTTTTTTGTGAGATATAAAATAACAATTATTATATACAATTTAAAATAAGACTAAGTCTCTGATATCTAAACACGTTTTTAGACAAGACAGTTTCTAACTCTTATAAAGAATACATATAGCTATCTAGAGTCGATGTCTTATTTTTCTTCAATGATGACAGGGTATAAATATTCCATTACCAATTAAAATAAAACAAATTTTGTAAAAATCAAACGCGCAATTATTGTAGACTTAATTAGCATGATTTAAAATGAAATTAAAATGCTTTTATAGGGTTCTATAGAAAAAGCATTTTAAAGATTATACAGTAAAATTTAATGAGTCAAATCTTAATCTGCATTTCACAGAGTTCACAACAAATTTTGATTATACAAATTAATATTAAGCATTCTGTGAAAACCAATTCGACTGAATTACAAATATTATTAGATTCAGAAGAAGAACTACAAATGTAATTAGATTATTTAAGCATTACGCTGAAACAATTTCGTCCTTTGTACGCACTTAAAACTGAAAATTAGCTGAAATATTAATGATGATAGTCTTCAAACGAAAGTTATGGAACGAAATACTTATTTCAAGTATGTGGGTTTTTTGGCCATAAATGTGGTTGCAAGACGTTTTTAATGCGAGACTCGTTTGTTGGCAACGGAACAAACTGGGTCATGCCCTTTGCCAACTAGATTTTTATTTTCCTCTCCATGTCTCTTTCTATCTCTCTCTCTGTCTCTCTCTACAGTGTGAGCCCGGTTTGGGCGCCAGCGTGATGTACAATCTACTTTATAACAAGCCACAAAAGCTGATGCTGCTGGCGGGATGCAGCACAGTGTGCACCACTGTGGCAGAGGCAGCCAAAATGTGGAATCTAATTGTGGTAAGTGCATAATGTAAATCATGTAATACCTGCAGCTATATAATTGAATTTTACCACAGCTTTGTTATGGCGCTTCGAGTCCTGCGCTATCCGATCGCAAGCGTTTTCCAACACTGTTTCGCACACATCCTTCGGCCACGGTGCACAATCCAACACGCATCAAGCTGATGAAAAAATTTGGCTGGTCCCGTGTGGCTATTTTGCAGCAGGCCGAGGAGGTATTCATATCGGTAAGAGGACTCCTTTAAATGCTCTGCGAATCTTTCTCATATTATTAATTCCTTCACAGACCGTAGAGGATCTCGAGAATCGTTGCATGGAAGCTGGCGTCGAAATCGTAACTAGACAATCATTTCTATCCGATCCAACAGACGCCGTGCGTAATTTAAGACGTCAGGATGCCCGAATCATTGTGGGCCTCTTCTATGTGGTGGCAGCGAGACGAGTTCTCTGCGAGATGTACAAACAGCAGCTTTATGGACGTGCACACGTCTGGTTCTTTATAGGTAAGACAAGTTAAGACAATCCACTCGATTGCTTTTTCATTTATTTTTGAAATTATTTACGAAAAGTTTTGAAAAATGTATATATAAAACGAATAATCAGACTGGACGCGAAACAACCGCAGAAAGAAAAACTCAATATAAAAAACAAGTGGGAAAGGCTATAGTTTAGATCCCGACAATAGGATACCCGTTACCCTTTTCAATATATATAAAAGTACTTAAAAGAAATTACGGTCTAATAAAAACTACTGCATACTTTTAGGTGATTGTATTGAAATAATAACTTAATTAATAACTTTGTTTAGCTTTTACTGCCGTTCTAGTTGTACGATCTTGCTGCAGTTAAGTAAGATTATGCATTATCTTAAAAACTGTGGGTGTGGTGGTTTTTCGCGATTTGCGGGCCAAAGAGGAGTCTGTGGGAGAAAAACTTGTATTTCTATCTCTTAAAGTCTCTGAGATCTAGGCGCTCACACAGACGGACACACAAAAATGGCTGATCAAGAATATATATACTTTATGGGGTCGGAGATGCCTCCTTCTCCCTGTTACATACATTCCAACGAACACAACTTAACCTTTAACTTACTTTTAAACTAACGGTTATAAAAACAGCGAAAGAATATTTTTCTGTTATTTTTATATGGAGTTTTTCCAGGTTAAATAACCCTAAAGCAGGAAATTTTTCGCACCTCATCGAAACGCACCACAGTTTTTTGTAATTCCCAAAAATTGTAAAATTTTGAGTTGTTACACTCTTGTGAGAAACTTGATATTAGTCTACTTTTTTAATGAAAACTTAAAATATGTGTGACAAAAGAGATGTGTAGGAAGTATTAATATATAATAATTATGTATGAAAGTATTGCAGAGCATACATATGTTGGTATGTTTATTTTTATTTTACTACACTCAGAAAAATGTCGTTCTACGTACTAGTTCGAAATCCGAATGTTTTTGATTTAAGAATGCTTGCGTACTTAACCAATTTATTTAAAATAATACTAGTATTTAAAAAGAAATGTGTTTTTCTTGAGTCAAGAAAATAATATTGAGTACAAGACCGTTTTGTACTTAAAATATGTTTGTATTCCGTATGTATTTATGTATAATGCCTAACGACTATATTAGCATGCTTTCTACAAGATCAAGTGGCCAGAAATGCATTGTCGCGGTATTGGTACTCCCGAAATTTTGACCATGGATATATAAGCTCAATTTAAACTCAATTTTAAAGACTGCATTTATGTTGTTAAAAGGAGCACCAGCTTGGATACTGTTTCAAGAAGACATTAACAATAACATTTTTCTGAGTGGGTATAGGGTTTCCTTGAAATTGAAACATGGAAATAATTTTTAAAATAAAATATATTTTCTTAACCAACAAATTTAAATTTCAATTTATTTAAGTACTATTTAAAATAATTAAATGTGTTTTTTGTTACAATAAAACTATTTTTAAATATGCAATAGCTACTAAAAAAAATAAATTTTTTTTTAAATACCATTTTGGTTCAGTTATTTTAAATATACAAAAATTGGATAATATAAACCTTTTCTTTAGGGTGGTACGAGGATAACTGGTATGAGGCGAATCTGGAAGCTGAGGGCATTACCTGCACTGTAGAGCAAATGAGAATAGCTGCCGAAGGACATCTCACAACAGAGGCGCTAATGTGGAATCAGAACAATCAGACAACAATTTCCGGCATGACTGCCGATGAGTTTCGGTAAACAAAATAAAAATTATAATATTGAAAGTTCATTTATCAAACAATCTCTATTTTAAAACCAACAGACATCGCCTGAATCAAGCTTTAATTGATGATGGCTATGACATTAATCACGATCGATATCCGGAGGGTTATCAGGAGGCACCGCTGGCCTATGATGCTGTCTGGAGCGTGGCACTAGCTTTCAACAAGACAATGGAACGTGTAACATCTAGAAAGAAGTCGCTTAGGGACTTCACCTACACGGACAAGGAAATTGCCGATGATATCTATGCAGCCATGAACTCTACACAGTTTCTA